>NC_056747.1:1224890520-1225190520 GCF_019279795.1 Protopterus annectens | reverse complement strand
AGTCTTGCTCTTTTCAAGCCTTCTTTAAGAAAAGTGAGAATGTAGGAATGATAAAAGAGGACATGTGTTCAATTTCCCTTAAAGACCCCCTTCCCGTGTTAAAAAATGGTCACAGTCAGAGACAGAGAAGCAATAAAATCAGGATTAAGGGGGAGGGTGTCAAAAAACTTTTAAACTAAAGTTGCACCTTAAAAATTTAATTTAAATAAAAAAAAAATACAAATAGATGTAGCAACTTTTTTTTATGTTTTAGTGACAGTGCAGGAATTTGTTAAGTCCACTTTTAACTTAAAGTCCTCTTGTTGGACTGGCTTGATACCATGATGCACAGCGTTTGAATTATGGATACATTTACTTCTGTTTACCCCTATGAGTCTATAGATGGTGATAAAAGTAGATGCAGTGAGGATGGTTGTTTAATTCAAGGCGACATGGGATCTGTCCTGTTGGTCTGTGCTCAGGTTCCTTCTGACAAAAATAATTGTGTCTTTCACAAAACTAAGTTAAGGTACCATGCGTGGCAAAATATTATAAAGCTTAAGTTCTTCTTTTTTTACCTTAATAGAAACTTTGAAATCATAAATGGATGAATCAAATAAGCTACCACAGAATTCTATGAGAGCACCATACCTCTCAACCTCTTAGAGCAAGAAATCTGTACAAAGACATAAATAAAAATGGGACAAATGCCCAAAAATAGGGACGATTTTTAAATATTACTCTTACAAACTTAAAAAGATGATAGAATAACAGGTTTTGCATTAGCATGAATTTTCTGAAGGATATGAAGTCTGAAACTCAAATGTCTGTCATTATTTTCTGACTGCAATCTGTAATGATTTACCACTAATTTGCCAGAAAATCACAAGTATATGAAAAACAGACCAAAAATAGGAGGCAAAAATCTGGACATTTTGCGAAAATCTGTACAACTGAGAAGTATGGAGTGCACATTTAAAGTTGTTGCAGTTTTCATGTATAAAAACACATGTAACCATCACTGTTTTTAAATAATGATCCATTGCATTTTTCATTGTATAAAATGTGACATTTTTTGCCATAGTCATTCATAATGGCTAAAATTAGTATTCATATCATTTTACGCATTCATACATGCTAATTAGACTTGAATTAAAACAGTATTCAATTTGTAGATTAATTCCCAAGCCTTGAACATTTTGTTTTGATTTTTCTAGAAAGTCACTAACAAGTGAATTACCTTTGTATGAACTTTGCCTAGACCCTTCAATGTTTTTTCCTAGTTGGCTGTACTGTGAAATTTCTGCTGTGAAGGGCTCTGTTGGGGAAGTAATTGGACCCCTCCCTTCTAAACACACACACACACACACACACACACACACACACACACACACACACACACACACACACACACACACACACACACACACACACATGCACAGGTCTGTTGAGAAGGAGAAAGCATTTTTTAATTTGTTTGAAAATACTTTTCATTTATTCATATGATGCATATGCATATAGATTCTTATTTACCTTCAATATTTTCCTACTCCAAGCTACCACCCTTTCAGTTAGACAAGCTGTAAACCAACTCATATCCTTTAAAGTGACTTAATATGCTTGGTGTCATCATATTCAAATGAGTCCTGTAAGAAGATACATTCCTTTTGTAGATTCAAAGGCAAATACTAAGCTACCAGTCTGCAGAGTATTACAAGCCTAGCCAATAACCAGAAGTGAGAATCAAACCCTGTACCTTTTATCTCAAAGGTATACAACACCCCTACCCAAATAAAATCCTTATCAACTGGCAGTACAGTAGCACAATGGTGTATAAAAAGTAATGTTTCCAGAATGTATAGGACTTGAGTAGGAATGAAGCATTTATCACTGTCATTACCCTTTGTATGAAACTACTTAATTTTTTTTTGTGCTGAGTTAACCATCTTGTATCATTATGTATCACCTCGTTTTCATGGTTTTCTCTCGCACTCTCTCTCTCTTTTTTTTCCTGGAGATGGTACTGACTCTTTGGAGCCCTGGGATACTTAAAAAAGTATCTACTATGTTTTCCATGCATTCTTTCTTCAGATCTACACATTTTAATTATGTAGCTTCTCTCAGTTTCTTGCTGCAGACTTTACACCAGTTTTGCCCTTCTTTGTGCTGTGTCTGTCCTTAGAAGGAGGAGGTTTCCTGAAACTGCACATTGTATTCCAGATAAGGTCTTGAGTGCTGGTAACATCTTGCATACTGCTAGCAATATGTCTTTATCTGTACCCCTGCACTGTGCCAGTCTTTGCACCATGCCAGCCCTCTTTGCAGCTCGCTCACTTTCCTCATTTATCCTTGTATCATGCCAACTCTCCTCTCATCTCACTCACTTTCCTTGTTTATCCTTGTATCATGCCAGCTCTCCTTGCAGCTCTCTCACTTTCCTTGTTTATCCGTGTATAGTGCCAGCTCTCCTCACAGCTCTCTCACTTTCCTTGTGTATCCTTGTATCGTCAGCTCTCCTTGCAGCTCTCTCACTTTCCTTGTTTATCCGTGTATGGTGCCAGCTCTCCTCACAGCTCTCTCCCTTTCCTTGTGTATCCTTGTATTGTGCCAGCCCTTCTTGCAGTTCTCTCACTTTCCTTGTGTATCCTTGTATCGTCAGCCCTCCTTGCAGCTGCTTCACTTTGCTTGTTTATCCTTGTATGGTGCCAGCTCTCCTCACAGCTCTCTCCCTTTCCTTGTGTATCCTTGTATCATGCCAGCCCTCCTTGCAGCTGCTTCACTTTCCTTGTTTATCCTTGTATCATGCCAGCCCTCTTCACAGCTTGTCCATAGCTAGTGGGGTTTGGCTTTATTGACCTGAATTTGTCCATAACACTTAAAAAAGAAAAAAATCATGGTCATTCAGAACTGCCATATAGCTGAAACACCCGATGCCCTTAAAGGATCATTTGCATATATCCTATGTGCCCCTAATACAAGAGGTTTTAGGAATCACACAATGAAAACTCTAGTTTGGCTAGATTTTTCTTTTAGCTTTTACTGATTGTTTACCCTTTGATTGTGTCAGCCCTCCTTGCAGCTCTCTCACTTTCCTTGTTTACCTCTAGTTTACTTGAGATTTTCTTAGTCCTTGTTTCTTCTTGTGTGCTGTCTCTGTTGTTTCCCTTTCAGTTCTGCATTTCTTTCATATTTTTATTTATTTTTTTATTATTTGCTTCCTACATGCATTACATTGCATTGAACTTAACCTGCCACTTATTAGAACATTCATATACTCTTGTCAAATCTCTTCATATCTTTTGTACATCTTACAGCATAATCATTTTGTATACATTTCTGTTAGCAGTAAAAAAGACAAATAATAGAAAATAGCATTGCAAAAAAGCTGTAGAACCAAAGAAGTCACAAAAATAAATAAAACTGCACAGCATGCATTTTCATTACAAATGGACTTCTTACCAGCATTATATACTAATAATACCCGACCACAATCCCTTTTCAGGGGGTGACCTGTTTGCAATATCTGGTTACATGACTTACTAAAGGTCGCACATAGGCAAATGACATCTGAGGGAATTAAACCCTGTACCACAGGAACTACAACTCACAACCTTAACCCTCTGTGACAGATGATGGAATCCCTGGACCTTACTGTTTAGTTAAGAGTTTTAACTGTGATACGGCTGTAGGCCCTTCTGCTTAGTCAGTGCTTTTTTTTTTTTTTTTTTTTTTGCTTACTTAGCCTTTCTGCAGTTCTTGTCAAAAGTCTTGTTAAAGTCTAAATAAGCCATGGCTATCTACTGTTCTTGCCTATTATCTTGTTTCTAAAAAGAAGACTCTGTTGTCTCTGTTATGTGTTTTTTCTGCAATACAAGCATTACTGAATATTCCAACAATGACGAAGGAAAAAATCATGTGCAATCAACTTCTTCTTATACCTCTGTTTCTGCCTTCTCAGGATCTGATTTCACATTTTTCTGTCATTTGAACATTACTGTTTTTCTTACATAATCATCAAGCTGTAAGTCCAAGCTTCATTGGTCCTTGTGTCCACTGGCTTCTGCATTTCTAAATATCATTTCCTGAAGCTGTGAGCCCATAACTTTAACTCAACTCAAATAAACATTCTGGTAGATTCCAGTCTCTGATTTGTTCCTATTCTTATTAAAGGGAATACTATTTCTTTCGTACAGTTTTTATCAAGTTCACCATCTTTCTCTAAATTGTTAAAAGAATAGTTACCAGTAATACCACTTCCACTTTCAGGCCTGTGATCATTCTAAGCTGAAGCAAGCTCATTTCTTTGTACATGTCTTGTTTTGAGAATTACTTCAGGGCCTTTCTTCTGAGATCAAATCCCTTGTTCTGGGCACATCTGTTGGCTGAATTTGGTAAACCTCCCTTCTCTTCCTTCATGAGTGTAAATATTCACTTAGGCTCATAGTTCTATAGTTGTCCACAATGCTAATGACCACTAGGGTCTTTTTAAGCCTAGCTATGCATTCCACATCACTGACAAGTTCTGGTACCCTTGACAAGTGTAAGCAGAGGCCTGGCAGATGAAACATTTACAGGTTGCCTTTCTCCATTAGAGACATAGGTGCCAAGCCAGGGATGAATTTCTTGACCCCATCGAATTGTTGTTTTGTGGATATGTAGGGAGTCCATCAGAGTGGGATCTGACAATGCCCTGTATACCAGGCATAGATCTCCTCTCAACAGCCTGTAGAAGACAGAGTACAGGGATAGGGCCTTGGGGCGGGCTGCATAGGACATTTTACTTATGCCCTGTATTCTTTCAGTGAGGAACCTCTGTGGCTGTTCCATTTGTTGGATATGCCTAGTTAGGTACATATGAAAGAGTACATTGTACTCACTGATAGGTCTGATGAATGCCAATTACAGTGGAACAATGACTTCCTTGGACCTAAATGCCATACCTTTGTTTATAAGTTGCACAACACAGGATGATTTCCTCACTACTATAGATATGTGATGGTCAAAGGCAAGATTACTGTCTATGTGTGTCCCTAAGTCCCTGAATATTAGGTCAACTTGAAGGGGTGTGTTGTCAATATGATAGTTACCAGGAGTGGATAACGTCCCAAAGGATACTATTATGCATTTCTTGGCATTAAGTTTAAGTGCATGGCTCTGATACCAGTTGTTTGTATTTGTGTCGGTGTGGGATTCAATGACACCTCCTAATTTGCAATCACCTGCAAATTTAATCAGTCAGAGACCATTGACATTGGCCTTGACTTCAGAGAAGTAAATGCTAAAAAGGAGAGGTCCAAGGACCAATCCTTGAGGAACTCCACTTGTGACTGGTCTCTTTGTAGAGGTGTATTACCCAATTCTAACTTCCTGGGTCTTGTCTATGAGCCAGTTGGCTATCCACCGGGTGACATATAGGTTTCTTAACAATGCTCAAGTGGGGTATTGTGCCAAATGCCATGGCAGGTCAAGATAGGTAGTGTGATCCATTTTGCCCTCATCCACTGCTTTGATGACCTTATCAAAGATGTCCACCAGGTTGAGTAGGCATGACCTGCCCTTGATGAAACCAAACTGGCTTGGGTCCAGTATCTGGAGGTTTACTATATGATTATTGATTTTTTTCATGATAGTTCTTTCAAATGGCTTTGCATATAAGACTAGTGAGACCTATGGGTCTGTAGTTTCCAGGGTCTGTAGATGGCCCACCTTTGTGCAGTGGGATGACTGTTGCTGTTCTCCATTCATGAGGCATGATGTCTGTTTGGAGACTACACTTAAATAGCAATTCCAGAATGCCTGTTAGGTCATATTTCATGCTATTTAAAAAACATCCTTGGATAATGTCTGGGCCCATTGATGCAGTGTTATTTATTTATTTATTTATTCATTTGACATTTGTTAACCAGGTTGGTCCAACTGAGCATAACCCTTTTTCAGTGGAGGCCCGGGGAGAAAATCTCCACAAAAACAACAGTAAGAATACAATGAGATATAGTGGAAGAGAAATATTTATAAATTTAACAATATCAGCAGTAATAATAATATCATAAAACTATAAGTAAGGAGTAAGGAGTTAGATAGAGAAGATAACAGAGAAGCAAAAGGAAGGCAGTAGGAAGGAAGTAGAGCTAGAGGAGGGGAGGGGTTCACGTTGGATGATTACAGAGACAAGACCAGGTACGATTAAGATGCAGTTTTAGTGTTTTCTTAAATTCATGGACATTGGAGATATTTCTCAAGGAAGTTTGTTCCAATGGGAGGCAAGAGAAGACCTGAAGAGATACTGTCCAATAAATTTATTAGGTTTGTAAATTTGAAGTAGATGTTGATCAGAACTTCTGAGAGAACGCTGGGGGGTGTAAAGAGAGATAAGTGCTGAGAGACTAGGGCAGTTATGAGGTTAATTCAGTATAGAATGAGAAAATAAGAGTTTGTTAGGAAACTAACCAGTTAAGTGACTTCAGAGCCAGGCAATGATGAGATTTGAGAGAGGTTGGCAGCGAATCTGGATACTTTATTATGGGTAGATTCTAATTTGGAAAGAAGAGAAGACTGTAGATTAGTTAGGATTTGTGAGCCATAAAAGGGATTAGGAAGAAGGAAGGCATGGGCGAGTGAGATTCTAGTGTCAAGGGTGAGGAACCTTTTATTTCTATGCAATAAACCAAGCTTTTGGTGAGTGCTCTTAATACATTGATGTACATGTAAGTCAAATTTGAGCTGATCATCTATGGTCACACCAAGGAGCTTAGTATGAGCTTCGGGGGGAAGGAAAGTATTATTTAGTGAAGAGATGGTAAATGATGATTTCAGGTGGTAGAGGGATTTTGGGAGGAAGATGATGAGTTTTGTTTTTTGGAGGTTAAGAATGAGTTGATTGTTAGATAGCCAGGATTCAGTAAGGTTAAAGGATTTTTGTGTGATAGATAGTAGATATGTAGGGTTCTCAGCAAAAGAGATAATAGTGGAGTCATCAGCAAACTGAATGAGGGAGGACTGGGGACAAGATTGGTATAGATGGTTAGCAAAGATGTTAAAAAGAAGGGGACATAGAACTGAGCCTTGTGGAATGCCCATATTAATAGGGAGAAAGGGAGAGAGAGTAGATAGCCATTTCACAGATTGCATCCTGTCAGTAAGGCAGCTGTTGAACCAAGACATAGCAGAAGTGGATAAGTTAAGTCGGGCTAGCTTGGAGAGGAGAATGGAGTGTCAAAGGCTTTAGAAAGGTCTAAGAAGAGGCAGGACACAAGTTTATTGCTATCTGTAGCTAGACAGATAAGGTTGATAAAAGAGATGAGTGCAGTGGTTGTACTGTGGAAAGGGCAAAAACCATGCTGGGTTGGAGTAATCAAGTTTTCTTGGATAAGATAGGTTTAGATTTGTTTGTAAACACAATGTTCAAGAATTTTGGAAAGAGGAGAGAGAATTGCTATAGAGTGATAATTACAGAGTTCAATAGAATTCCCTCCCTTGTGGATGGGTATTAGGTGGAACTTTTTTCAAATCGTGGGGACAATTGATTCTCTAATGGAGCAATTAATAAGGATAGAGACAGGATATGCTAAGGAATTAACTGCAATCTTAAGGAAGTGAGGTGGCAGTTTATCAGCAGAAGGTGAACATGGTTTTAGTTTAAGAAGCAGGTTTTAAATATATTTAGTAGGAATTGTTTTTAATGAGAAGGGGGAGTTGAGTGGTTGAGAGGTGGTAGGAGGTGAAAGATTAGGTGGGTAGGAAGTCTGCATGAACTTACTGATGGTATCAATGAGGTATGATTTAAAGAGAGATGCAGTTGCAAATGGAGTGTTATTAGGACATGAGTTGGGAGTTGAAGGATTGCAAGGGTGGAGAATATGGTTAACAGTGCTCCAGAATGTTTTAGGGTTTCTAGGTGAGGATGTTTGGTTAATGAGATAGAAGTTCTTAGGCTTAGAAAGAGCATTAAGGACCTGTTCCCTAGTGATAGCAGGGGGAGTTATATTTGAAGGTATTTCCTGAGGGAAGGTTGAGAGGTAGAGAGGAGTAAAGTTGGAGCTGAATTTGTCAGTCAGTAGGTTTGGTATAGGTTTGGTATATATTCTGGCTCAGTATAGGTGGCTTCATTTACAGTGAGCACTGCCTTCTGGTTTCCTTGGTCTGGGAGGTCAAACATACCTCAAATTTGTCTTTGGTAGACTTTATTTGTCCTCTG
Organism: Protopterus annectens; assembly: GCF_019279795.1. Taxonomy (NCBI): domain Eukaryota; kingdom Metazoa; phylum Chordata; order Ceratodontiformes; family Protopteridae; genus Protopterus; species Protopterus annectens. Next base: position 1,225,182,347 of record NC_056747.1, on the reverse strand, counting down.
CATTGCCTGTTTAGTTTGATGAGAGTGTTTTTATCCTGCTGGGTGCTGCACCTTCTAATTTTTGCCATGATTTTTTTCTTTCTGTTTTACAGCCTATTGATTTTGTGATTGCACCAGGGTGGATTGTTTTATAAGCTAGTTCTGTACTTCTTCCTGGTGGATACAGCTGCCTCTATGCAGCTATTAACATGCTTGTATAGGGTTTCTGTGAACAGTTATGCATAGACAGCAGTGTTTGTAGGGTTTATGGAGGCTTGACATTTTGCCAAGTTATCAATTAATAGCAAGAAGTTAGACTTAGAGTAGTTCCTGAATATTTCAGGGTTAGCTGGGGGTCCAGGTTTTATTTTTACTTGAAAGAAGACCATTTTGTGGTCTGACCATACTAGGGTAGACATTACACTAGGGAGTGTGCAGCACTCTCCCTTATTAGTGAGGCCCAGATCCAGAATGGTTGCACTCCTGGTTGGTGTATGGATAAGCTGTTCCAGGGAGTTTGTGTTTACAAAATCTAGGAATCGCTTTGCCTATATGTCTGGTGTCATATAGGATTCCCAGTTAATAATGGGATAATTAAAGTCACCCATTCATATGGTATTGGGTTGGATGATGAGTGTTTCCAATAAGTTTAAAATACATGGTATGGATTTCCTAGGTCATAGAGGGGGACTTATAGCTTGCAAGGAAGTGGTATTCAAGTTTGCTTATGGTAATTTGGACATGGAATAGATCAAGTGCATTGTCCTGTTTGACTAGCCTTGAGGCATATTTAGTTTTGATGTAAATCAAGACACCTCCACCTTTATTCCCTGTCTGTGAGTAGCTGGTCTAAATGTGTGGAATGTATTATAACTTTGCACTGTGAGTGTGCTCTCTGCACCTTTAAACCATGTCTCAGTGATGCTAAAGCCATCAGCATTCTTTATGGTAAAGAGAGCTTCTAGGGAGAGAGTTTTTTTTTGTTTAGACTCCTAGCATTGAGCAGTAATACCTTTAGATTTTTTAGTTTTGATTTGCTATGCTGGAAGTACTTTCAGTTTGGTATTGCCTAAAAAAGGCACTATGGTGGAATGCAATGTTTTAGCTAACATTCAAAAGCCTAGAGGGGAGAGGTGCAGACCATCCCTGGCAAAGCAGTGTGGTCTGTTGACCATCTGCTTCCATGCTGACAAATATTGCACCCCATTAGAATGACACCAGAAAAGTGGAGTAGGTAAAATTCTGTTCAATGCTAGGCTCATACCAGCCTGGGACACATATTCTCAGAGCTCCATGATGCCTCTGTTCATATATAGTCTAGGGCGGTATGTCCTAGGTCATTTACACCCACATGGATTATAACTGAGTCACACTGGTACTTATGATCCAGTGACCTGAGTGCATATCCTAGCCCCTGATAAGCAACTGACCATGATTATCTGCTTACTCTGCCTGGTGAGAGGGACATCAGTGTGTCTCATGATGGAGTCTCCAATGACCAGAATTTTGGATTGTGTGGTGACTTGCCTTATGGGCCTAGAAGTAGAGGCTTCTTGAGATGTGGTTGCATGTGTTGACATGGCTGTTGTTTTGAAAGAGTGCACCTGGGGATGCTGAGGGTATTTGTTTTGTGTACTTCATCTAGGACGTCTTTGGGTTTAGAAAGCTTACATTTTGGTGCCTCAGCATATGTGGGTCTATGTGTGTGTGCTTTGGACTGTGTGTGATTGGTGCTGTATGTGTACTACTGACAACCTTATCAACATTAGGAGTGCTTCTATGTGAGACCTTTGCATCCAGTGACATTGTATAATACATTTCTGACATACCATATCAGTTTGTTTGAGAATTAACTGGTTGTCAGTAAGCATGAGGCAATTTGTACATCGTCTCCGGATGCCCATATCCATCAAGCTGGTAATGGCGATAGTGGGAAAATTCATATCCATGACAACCGGCCCTTTTTTAAATGATTAGACCGTTGGAGTGAGAATATAAAGCAATATCAGGAGTATCCGGTTTACAACTCTGGGGATAGTGCTTGTCATTGCAAACTAGTTGTCCTGTGTGCAACTAGGTACTGGTGAAATTTCAGGTGTGCTTTTACAGGAAAAATGTCACTCAAAGTCTTTGTGTCTATACAGGGCACTGCCAAACACTTGATGGGAAACTAATAAGCAGAACCTGAAAATTTAAGGATAAAGTATTTAGTCAAATATTCTGAATTTAGAAACAAATCAAGCAATACTTACTGAAAACGAAAAATTGGCTTGTCAAGAATGATAAAAAGAGGGTAGTCATGTGAATGGCCACTGCCTTGTTACTGCTAGTGTTGGCTTCACCAGAGCTTCACTCTGCTGGGACGCAATGCTTCTATGCTTCCTCTCTCTCTCTCTCTCCAGTAACAAGACATTAACTCCAGTCCCAAGATGAAAAGCCATCAGCAGCCATTTTGGTGATCCACAGTTTCGTCCTATATGAGGCAAAGGTCTTTAGGCCTGTTCTAGCATTTTCCTGGTAGATGTCTTGAATAGCAACTAGACCAAACAGGAAAGGCAAGCACAGGCACTCATTGTCCAACCGGAAGCAGTCAGGAATCAATGTACTCTGCTTCTTCTCTCACCAGGGGCAGAATATAAGCACACATTCCAATGTGTCACCTACAAAACAGTTATTAGGCTTTCTGTTGATCAGCAGAGTCCAGGAAATAATGTCCCTGTGCTCCTTCTCTCACCAGGAGAAAAAAGTAGCACTAATCCCAAGATGACTACTGAGAGGCAGAATGTGGGCTCTCCATTAATTGGTGGTCCTGCTTGTCCATCTATCTTTGATAACCTCCATCCCTTTTGCTTAGCTTCACTGCCCACCCCATTGTTTTTATCTGCTTCCTTATTTGTGAGTTTTATGTTCCTTTTTGATTGATCTTGGTGTCCGTTTCTCAGCTTAGGTATTTGCCTTTGTGGTGGTTTTTCCTTCATCTATCTGCTTTAATTTGCATTTTCTCTGTCTTTGTCCTTCCTTGTTTCACTATGCAGCCTAAATGCTGTACATTTTCCCTGTACCCTTTTAATGACATATTTCTTTATGACTTGCATGCTCGTTTCAACAAAAGATTCATTGCGTACATGGCTGGCGTTATTGCAGTATATACATTATAAAAGATGCATTGCTTACATGGCTGGCGTTATTGCAGTATATACATTATAAAAGATGCATTGCTTACATGGCTGGTGTTATTGCAGTATATACATTATAAAAGATGCATTGCGTACATGGCTGGCGTTATTGCAGTATATACATTATAAAAGATTCATTGCGTACATGGCTGGCGTTATTGCAGTATATACATTATAAAAGATGCATTGCTTACATGGCTGGTGTTATTGCAGTATATACATTATAAAAGATTCATTGCGTACATGGCTGGCGTTATTGCAGTATATACATTATAAAAGATGCATTGCTTACATGGCTGGCGTTATTGCAGTATATACATTATAAAAGATGCATTGCTTACATGGCTGGCGTTATTGCAGTATATACATTATAAAAGATTCATTGCTTACATGGCTGGCGTTATTGCAGTATATACATTATAAAAGATTCATTGCGTACATGGCTTGGGTTATTGCAGTATATACATTATAAAAGATGCATTGCTTACATGGCTGGCGTTATTGCAGTATATACATTATAAAAGATGCATTGCTTACATGGCTGGTGTTATTGCAGTATATACATTATAAAAGATGCATTGCTTACATGGCTGGTATTATTGCAGTATATACATTATAAAAGATTCATTGCGTACATGGCTGGCGTTATTGCAGTATATACATTATAAAAGATGCATTGCTTACATGGCTGGCGTTATTGCAGTATATACATTATAAAAGATGCATTGCTTACATGGCTGGTGTTATTGCAGTATATACATTATAAAAGATGCATTGCTTACATGGCTGGTGTTATTGCAGTATATACATTATAAAAGATGCATTGCTTACATGGCTGGCGTTATTGCAGTATATACATTATAAAAGATGCATTGCTTATATGGCTGGCGTTATTGCAGTATATACATTATAAAAGATGCATTGCGTACATGGCTGGCGTTATTGCAGTATATACATTATAAAAGATGCATTGCTTACATGGCTGGCATTAATGCAGTAGCTACATTATAAAAGATTCATTGCTTACATGGCTGGTGTTATTGCAGTATATACATTATAAAAGATTCATTGCGTACATGGCTGGCGTTATTGCAGTATATACATTATAAAAGATGCATTGCTTACATGGCTGGCGTTATTGCAGTATATACATTATAAAAGATGCATTGCTTACATGGCTGGCGTTATTGCAGTATATACATTATAAAAGATGCATTGCTTACATGGCTGGTGTTATTGCAGTATATACATTATAAAAGATTCATTGCGTACATGGCTGGCGTTATTGCAGTATATACATTATAAAAGATGCATTGCTTACATGGCTGGCGTTATTGCAGTATATACATTATAAAAGATGCATTGCTTACATGGCTGGCGTTATTGCAGTATATACATTATAAAAGATGCATTGCTTACATGGCTGGTGTTATTGCAGTATATACATTATAAAAGATTCATTGCGTACATGGCTGGCGTTATTGCAGTATATACATTATAAAAGATGCATTGCTTATATGGCGGGCGTTATTGTAGTATATACATTATAAAAGATGCATTGCGTACATGGCTGGCGTTATTGCAGTATATACATTATAAAAGATGCATTGCTTACATGGCTGGCATTAATGCAGTAGCTACATTATAAAAGATTCATTGCTTACATGGCTGGTGTTATTGCAGTATATACATTATAAAAGATTAATTGCGTACATGGCTGGCGTTATTGCAGTATATACATTATAAAAGATGCATTGCTTACATGGCTGGCGTTATTGCAGTATATACATTATAAAAGATTCATTGCTTACATGGCTGGCGTTATTGCAGTATATACATTATAAAAGATTCATTGCGTACATGGCTGGCGTTATTGCAGTATATACATTATAAAAGATGCATTGCTTACATGGCTGGCGTTATTGCAGTATATACATTATAAAAGATGCATTGCTTACATGGCTGGCATTAATGCAGTAGCTACATTATAAAAGATTTGTTGCTTACATGGCTGACGTTATTGCAGTATATACATTACAAAAGATTTGTTGCTTACATGACTGGCATTATTGCAGTATCTGTGTTATTCCTCCACATGTTTATTGTGATCTTTAGCAAAGACATTTTGGAGTCATTGTCTCATGTTGACAGTTTTTGTCCTCCATATGTGTTGGACTGTGCCCACATTTGTGATTGTCTCAATTCTGAAGTTAAACTGATAGCAGACCAAACTATCTGACAGCCACTCAGTCCCATATGGCTGCTCATTTCCAGATCTGATGCCCTTTTTTTCTGTCACCATTTCAGAACATTAGCAGTAAAACTATTCTTTCTTGAGAAGGTTATAGTGTGAGCTATCTGGGGTCTTTCCCAAGTTGTATATTCAGAATCAACATGTCCTTTCATGTGCCTGGAGTCAAAACATACCAGTAAACATCTACATTCTAGAAGTCTCCAAACTAAAATGCTATCCTTTCTCTATGCTATTGTAAGGATACCATTCTTCCACAAAGGGAAACATTCTGTATATAACCCTTGAGGGAAATTGCTTAAGTCTTGTATTATTTCTTTTGTTATGTTCCTATCATATGTAGGTCAGTACTTCTTATTTTATTCAGCCTGTCCCTCCTGTAAACTGTGTACCCTGTATGTTTACAATCCTGTTAGGATTCTCTGTCTAAAATATTTCTTTTACTGACACAATACCAGGAAATCAAAGCAAGTTCAGACAACTTTATTACTATACTGTGAGAAATGGACAGCTATTCATTTCTATTTTCACTTTACTTTGCTCTTTCTTGTCACATCTCTGTATGTATTGGTTTGCCTTTTATCCCTATTTGCCAGTGCTCCACTGATCTTCTTCACGGTATTGGAGGCCTTGCCATTGACTGCTCTGATGTTTTGAAAGGAAGGACCAGGATCTCCCTTATACTTTTCTGCAATCTCCTTTGTTCATCTGAAATGCTTGACAATGAAATTTAGGTTACAAACCTATGATCAATGTGCCAGTTACTGGCATTAGTGAAACCATTATCAGTGCTACTGCACAACCCTGGCTGGAGTCCATTATTGCCACATTATTATCCATGCCTAGAAGCCTACTGATGCTATTGCATTTTCCAAAGCTAGAATTCGGATACTACTTCATTATCTTCACATGGAATCTTGTCTTAGTCTGGAATATGTTGAAAAACCAAGATACCAAAAGGCTAAAATTAGACAGCCAAAAAAATACACCAAACAGCAGCAGCAGATTCAAATGTTTTTAGTTTCACCAACAAACATCTGGTAACTCGGCTTTTCACCTTCAAGGATACATCTCTATGTCCACATTTACAATATATACCAAGTTAACCCCATCTCTAAGTACTTAATAAATCAATTAATCAATCACATCTCACTAACTATTTAAAGTGCACAAACAAGATACAACTTACATTAATAATATATACATATAAATATGCTTACATCATATTTGTACTGACACAATAATATTTCTACATTAATATTCCTAAAATTTTACTTACAAAAACAATTATCCTACACTTTTCTATAAAACATTTTTAGCTCAAATTGACCTCCAAATTGAGACCCCTGGAGTGCAAAGTACCAAAATTCAAAATTATCTTACTTTTCCAACATATTTAATTTTTGATTTATATCACCCCCTCTATATGAATTCAGTCTAGCCAACGCACTAAAAAAGAATGAAGTATCATTTCCCCCCATGTTGGTTAATAAAATGTTCTCCTATGGGACTCCTAAGATTTTTATTGCAGATATCTCCCAAATGCTCCAAAATCCTAACTTTAACTGCCCTCTTTGCCCTATGTACCATTTGGTAACATTACAACCACATCCCATGATATACAGGTTCCCTATTACGCCCTGGTAGATGCAGGTTGTTGAATGCATCTTTGTCGAACAGTAAAGTGCGAAAAGGCAAAATAGTGAAACGGCGTTTCAGCAAATTCTTTCCCTGGGAAAGAATTTGTTTGGCTGCTTTCGCTACTTTGCCTTTTTGGCACCGTAGTGCGATCTTGGAGTTGGTATATTTAAGTAGGGGGGCTGGGGGGTCGAAGCCCCCCACATCAATGTTTTACTGTTTTTTTTTTTTTTTTTTTTTTATTGTTTTGGAACAGTGATTGTTTTCCATTGGAAAATAATTGCTGTTCTGAACGTTCGACATTGTAATCTTTCGCTTACATGGGGTCAATTATCTGTCATTCGCCTTTCTGAGCATGCAATATGATAATATAGACCCCGATATACACTACCCCACAAGATTTACATGTAAACCTTCCTTTAGAAACAAATTTGCATTCATTAATATTACTACCATATATATTCCTTATTCTCCTACATACTTTACAACTTCCACAATCAAAAGATCCTGCTCTCCCTTGGTCAACACTAAATAAAGGTGTATTCAATAACTCCTTCTAATTGAAATATCTCCCATAAGAGAATTTCACCATTCCAGGAAAGAGATCACCCACTATTTCATCCAAACAAACAATATGCCAAAACTCTGTCATCAACTTTCTCATAATACCAGAAAAGGGAGAGAATCTTGACACAAAATACAAATCCTTACCAGAATATAAGGGCTTCAAATTTCTCATACCACATGATCCCTTCTTTAATCTTGCACCATGTGTTCCATCATCTATTCCAAGACTGCATCTTACTGCCTTATTCCAAATTTCTTCCTTGTAACCCCTTTTCCTTAATCTCTTTTTGCCCTCCAACAGAAATTTTGTTTTTCATCTTTCCTCTGAAGTATTCCGTATAATTTGTTTAAATTCACCCATGGGTATTGAGTCTAAAAGATGTGGTGGGTGCATGCTGTCAGCATACAAAAAAAATGTTTACTGCAGTAGGCTTTCTAAATGGTCTAAACTGAACTTTAGATGTGCTAACAATATAGAATTCAACATCCAAAAATTGAATGTAGAATTGCCCATTGTCATAGAGAATTTTAAACCATGAACATTTCTATTTAACTCTTCCAAAAAAACTAACAAATTCCAATGGTTATTCCTTACAAATAAAAAACAAATCATCTATAAACCTCCTATATAATATCACATTCTCTATAAAAATTAGAACAATAAATAAATTGCTTCTCAAAAAACCCATATATATATATATATATATATATATATATATATATATGTGTGTGTGTGTGTGTGTGTGTGTGTGTGTATATATATATATATATATATATATATTTACATATATATATATATATATATATATATATATATATATATATATATATATATATATATACATATATATAATAGCATACGTTAGTGCATATGAGGCACCCATGGCTGTGCCTCTTCTCTGTAAAAAATGTTATTATTGAATTTGAAATAATTGTGAGTCAAACAAAATTCTATCAACCTGACAATGAAAGAAGTTCTGGGTCACTCACCCATGACGTCACAAATCACTTTCTGTTCATATCTATTCTGTATGTTTGTATATAATGAATTCACATCCACTGAAACCCAATAAAAGTCATCCAGCCATTTTACTAAGTTCAATATCTCACATAACTGTTGAGTGTTCTTAATGTGTGCAGGAACTCTTACTAATTAATCCTTAAGCACAAAATCCAGAAAAATCCCAACATTATACAAAAATGAATGAACCCCAGACACAATGGGTCTGCCTGGTGGGTTAGAAAGTTTTTTATGCAACGTAAATATAGCATAAAAGATTGGGTCACAAGTTTTCGCAATGATTAGTTTTTTAACATCTTCCCCTGACAAAAAAAACAATCTTTCTCCCCTTTCCAAGAGTTCCAGTAATTCACTATTGTACAAAATGACTGGATTTTCAGTGAGTAACAAATAATCTTCTTCTACCATGAGTAACTCCGGCACCATCACGTCATACTTCACTCGAGACATAATGACCCAGTTACCTCCCTTGTCATCCTGCCTAAACACATTCCTAGATGGGAAGCTGGCTTAATGGTTAAGGTGTTTATTTTACAGACACAAGGTGCAGGGTTTTATTTTCACAAGAGATACTTATCTGGGCTTAAAATAGCCCACACAGGCAGATAGCCTAGTATGAATCTATGAAAGTTAGTCTGGGATATGGCTGATGTAAATGCATTATTATTGGCTGAAATCCTGATGAGGTCACTGCATTATCCATGGCTGGAATTCTACTGATACTACAGCATTATCCTTAAGTAGATATTTGTTGCTGTAGTTATATTAAACTTTGCTGGAATCCTGAAGAGGCCACCCCATTATTCATGTCTGGAATCCTGGTGATGTCTCTGCCTTATCCATGGCTGGAATCCTGCTGATGTTATTGCATTAACCTTAGGTGGAATCTTGTTGCTCGGATTTATAGGTTCATAGGTGTGTACTAAGCTAATGGCCCTGGAGCCTTTACAAGCCTAGCCCATAGGATTACCCTGGCATCGTGCCACCCAACCTTAGTTCCCAGTGCTTTTGTCGAGTAGAGACACTGGAGTGATCCCCAGGGTGAATTTTCTATTTCCCATCCACTCATCAAGATTTCTCTTGAAGAGGGCCAGTGAGGTGCTCCACTTGACATGTATGGGAAGTGTATTCCATAGCATGGGCAGTCTCTGGGTTATGAACCTGTCCTTCCAGCTTGTTCTGTTGATTGTGGTAATGAGGTTGAGGTCTCTGGAGCGTGTAGTGTGGAGGGATTGGGATTTCTTTAGATATAGCATTTCTAGCAGAGCTGGGTCAGACATGGCTTTCTAAGTCAAGCAGAGATTGCCTCTAAGTAGGCAATATGAGACAGAGAATAGCTGGAGTTTTTTGAGTCTGTCCATATAGGACAAGTGTTTAAGGCCTAGGATCCTCTTTATGAGGTACTTTTGTGGCCTCTCCAGTTGTTGCAGGTGTCTAGTGAGGTACATGCCAAATGGGGCATTGTACTCTATGATTGGCCTAATGAGGGAAGAGTAGAAAACCCTTAGTAATGAGATGTGCTACACAGAAGGACTTTCTGACCACAGTAGCAATGTGGTGGTCAAAAGAGAGGTTGCTGTCAACCTGTGTTCCCAGATCTCTTATGATGCCTTCTGTGTTCAGTGGACTACCATCTATGTAGTAATTCATGGGAACTGGGTTTTTCCCAAAGGGGATGACGACACATTTTTTGGCATTGAGCTTAAGGCCATGGTTCTGACACCAGTCTCAGTGAGGCCTTTCTGTAGGATGTCAATATTACTTGGGGAGTTAATTATGTCTCTCAACTTGCAATTGTCTGTGAACTTTGTCAGCCAGAGTCCATTCGTGTTGGTCTGGACTTCAGAGAAGTAGATACCAAACAGGAGAGGACTCAGGACCGAACCCTGTGGGACTCCACTCGTGACTGGTCAACAGTCTGACTTGGAGTCAGCTACTTTCACACTGTGGGTTCTATCTGTGAGCCAGTTTGCAACCCACCTAGTGATATAGGGGTTGATGCCTAGCTTAGTGAGTTTTTCTATGATTCCTGAGTGGGGAATGGTATCAAAGGCCTTGGCCAGATCAAGGTAGGCTGTATGAACCACCTTGCCTTCGTCCACAGCTCTGGCGACTAACTCAAAGAAGTCAACCAGGTTGAGCAGGCATGATCTACCCTTCACAAAACCAAAGTGTGTGGGATCCAGAGTTTGGAGATTCCTTATTTCCTTGCTTATTAAGTCCATGATGATGCATTCCATAGCTTTGCATATCAGACTTGTCAGGCTAATGGGGCAATAGTTCCTAGGGTCTGTAGTCACTCCTCCTTTGTGGAGAGGGATGACTGTAGCAGTGTGCCATTCGGTAGGGACAAAGCCTGAGGTGATGCTGTGATTGAACAGGGCACACAGGTAAGGTGCCAGTTCACTCTGTAGTTCATGTAGAACACAGCCAGTGATATTGTCACGTCCCATAGAAGCTGTATTCTTGGTCTTGGATAGTGATGTTTTAACCTGTGCAGCAGTAATACTGGGTGCCTGGCAATCTACTGGTATTGTGACTGGTCCTTTGGGGGAGAGAGGGATAAAGTTGGCACTGAATCTGTCAGACAGTATATTGGCAATATCTGTTGGCGCTGTATAGGAGGTGCCATTGTGCAACAGCTCTGAGCAAATCTGGGTATTGCCATGGAGATTCTTTACATAGCTATAGAAGGCCTTGTGGTTGTCTTTACTATCTGCTGCAATTCTGTTTTCATAGCTAGCTTTAGAGGATTTGATGAGGGATCTCAACTTTTTGTTGAGGCTGATAAGGGAGTTTTTCCAGTATTGGGGCTTCAACTTATTTTTCATCAGTTTCCTCCTTCTGTTGTAGAGTTTGTTTATGGTAGGGAACCACCAGATTAGCTTCCTTTTTTTGGAGGAGAGCATCTTGGTTCTATTGGGTATGGCGAGATCCATGCATTTGTGTATGTGTTCGTACGGGGCATTAGTGTAAGATTTGGTGGTCATGTAGCTGTTCTCAAATTGCATGGGTGCCATGGAGTTGGCCACCTATGTTTTTAGGAGCCCAAAGTTAGCTTTGGAGTAGTTTTTCATGGTAGTTACCTTTGCGGGGGTGGGGGAGGGTGGGAGGGATGTAGATTTCCAATGTGATTAGTTTGTGGTCAGATCTAACCAGGGAGGAGTTGACTATTGGTATAGAGCAACGGTCGCCCATGTTAGTAATGACCAGGTCAAGGATGTTGCTACCTCTAGTGGGGGTAAGAATGAGCTGGTCCCGGGCATTAGAATTAATAAATTCCAGGAAATGTTGGGCAAGTACATTGGTACATGAGTAGTTTTCCCAGTTAATGGAGGGGTAGTTGAAGTCGCCCAGTATGAGAGTGTTAGGTTAGACCCTAATATTCTCCAGGGTGCTTAGGAACGTGGAGTGTGAGTCTTGGGTCATGGTTGGGGACCTATAGCAGGCTACGACCTGAATCGCTGTCTTACCCAATGTTAGCTGCACCTGAAGTATCTCTGATGCATTATGCTGGGCTACCAGTCTGGAAACATGAACATGAATATGGAAACACCACTGCCTTTGGAGCTTTGGTCTAAGTTCTGGGGCTGAAAGTTGTGGAATCAGTTATAGCCTGGTAGTGCAGGGGTGTTTTCTGCTGCCTTGAACCAGGTCTCTGTTACAGCACAAATGTTGATGTTCTCCATTTTAATGAGTGCTTCGAGCAAGTGTATTTTGAGATTTAGACTTCTAGTGTTGAGCAGCATGACCTTCAGATTGCATTTCTTTGTAGCTGTTATGGTGGTGATTTGGTCTTTAGAACACCGCATAAAAAGGCACTATAGGGGTGGCAAGAGCCTTGGCCAGTACCCGGAAGCCCAGGGCTGACAGATGCAGGCCATCTCTGGCAAAGCATCGAGGTCTGCAACCATGTCATCCAAGGCAGACAGATACTGGATCCCCTTAAAATGACACCAGAAACTTAGCCAATTATTGAAATCAGTCATTTTCTGCTTGTACTGTGGTATCATTCTGGGTGATGGTAGGAGGCTGCTCAGAGCTAGGGTCATACCCACCTGGGCTACATAATCCGAGAGCTCCTCCATGGCTCTTTTCATGTAGTCCAGGGAAGTACGTCTCAGGTCATTCACACCCAGATATACAATGACAGAGTCATATTTGTACCTGTTGTTGAGGGGCCTGAGTGCGTGCGTTATGTGGTGAATCCTGGCACCTGACAGGCAGCTGACTGTTATATTCTCCTTATTCACCCTAGTGAGTGCGACATCAATGTGCCTCACTGTTGAGTTAGCTATGACTAATGCGTTGGGCATGCTGTTTTGCCTTAGGGGCTTTGGTTGAGTGGCACACTGTTTAGGAGAGTTATGTGTCTCGTGATTAGTGTTGTGTTGTGGTGGTTGAGTGCATTTCTGCCTTGGAGGTCTCTGCTGTTTGGGTAGATTTTTATTGGGAGCCTCTGCAAAGGTGGGTGTGTGGTTTGTGTTTTTATGTGAAGGCAGTGCTGGCATGTGTTCTGGAAGGCTATGTGTTCCATGTGGTGTGGTGCAAGTGTTGACCTTTTCCTCTTGACCAGCTATTCCGGTCTTGGCTGGAGAGTGCATGGCTTCCAGTTTGGATATATAAGTGCATCTCTCGCAAGTCTGAGTGTTGGGAGGTAAGAGGAGGGGGTTGTCAGTGTACATGAGGTAGTTGCTACATTGTCTCAGGATGCCCAAGCTCACCAGGTTAATAGGAGAAAGCACAGAGAACTGACCTGTAGACATGCCTGTAGGGGTGGGCATTAATAATAAGTACTAGAGCTGTTTCCTTGTAGCAATATTATGGTAGCAATGGTATTTCAGTATGGGCTAACGCATTCACATCAAGAGAATTGCAACATGTGATTATGTAGCGACAAAACAGTTTCAGCAGGATTCCAACTAAAAATACCTTTTTTTAAATTTGTTAACTGGGTCATTTGACTGGGCACGAGCATTCCATTTCAGGGGCAATCCAGGAGCACTGTCTGGTTAAGTCAAATGACCCAATTACCTTTGGCTAGAATACTGCTGAAGAAAATGCATTATCCTTGTCTTGAATTCTCCTGATACCACTGCTGTATCTACGGCTGGAATCATACTGACTGGGTGGAAGTTTGTTACTGTGGTTACATCATCCTTTGTTGGAATCTTGTTGTAGACAGAGCATTATCCTTGGCTGAAGCCTTGTTATGCCATTGCATTACTTCTTGTGAAAATCGTACTGATCCCTTTGCACTATCCCTGTCTAGATTTCTAAACTATTACCACTAGAGAAAATTCACTTAATGGCACTGCACAGTCCCTGGTTGAAATCCTGCTGATGCTATACTTACGCGTATAGCTCTGAGACATGGGTACTGGGTTTGATCATTCCACATCCTTTGGTACACTTTGTGATTCTGGGGAAGTCCCTTAACCAGACAGTGCTGGCTCCTGGATTGCCACTGAAATGGAATGCTCATGCCCAGTCAAGTGACCCAGTTAACAAATAAAAAAAAGGTATTTTTACTTGGAATCCTGCTGAAACTGTTTTGTCTCTACATAATCACGTTGCAATTCTCTTGATGTGAATGCATTAGCCCATACTGAAATACCATTGCTACCATAATATTTTCCTTGGTGGGAATCCTGCAGATACTGCAGCAATATCTCTGTTCAGAATCCTGTTCATATCACTGCATTACTCTGATGCCATTGCATTATCTCTGGCTAGAATTTGGCTCATTATACTGCACTGTCCCTGATGTTATTGCATTATCCCTGGCTGGAATCCAACTAATGTCACTGCATTTCCATGCTGGCGTTGTGTTATCTATGTTTAGAATTCTGCTCATGCTACTGCACTATCTCTAATGCCGCTGCATTACCCTAATGTCATTGCATTGTCCCTGGTTGGAATCATACTGATGGCACTGCATCACCCTGGTGCCACTGTATTATCCCTGGCTAGAATTCTACTCATTAGCCTGCACTATCCTTAATGCTACTGCATTACCCTAATGTCATTGCATTGTCCCCGTCTGGAATCATGCTGATGGCCCTGCATTACCCTGGTGACATTATCTCTGGCTGGAATTCTTCTCATGTCACTGCATCTTTCCTGCCGGGAAACAAATTCATGATGTTAAATTATAATTGTCTGGAGACCAGTTACACAGTTGCATTATCCTTGTCTGGAATCCTGCTTATTCCAGTGCATTATTCCCTTTCTGGATTTCTGTCATCGATGCTTTACTCTATGGCAATGTATTATGTGGAGGTGGAAAGAATCAAACCTTGTGCTAAGTTGCAAGCAAACATTAAAGAGTGATAATATGTGCTTGAATTACCTGTGCGCTCAAGACCATGCTTTTGTGTCATACTTGTGTAAGGTGTTGCCTAATTCTTGCACTACTATGTACTAGTCTGAGTGCAAATTAAACAGACTATTGACCATTCCTCTCAACTCTTTGCTCAAGGATTCTGGACAAAAGCAACAATAATGGGGACAGGGGAGACAAAGGCCCCAAATTAGGGATGATTTTTAATTATTACTCTAATTCACTTAAAGAGCTAACAAGAGAACAAGTTTTGCAGTGATTTGACAGAAAAAAAATATGAGGGATATGGCAAAAATGTGAAGCAAAATCTAGTATGGTTGAGATGAGAAGTATGCTTCTGATATATACATCAACATTAGCACCGGTCCCTAGTACTTTAGCTGTAAAGCCTTCCCAGAGAAAAAAAAGAATACAAAAAAAAACAACAGTTTTGCATAATAATTCAAAAACTACACAAACCAATGAGATAAAAGAAATTAAAGGCATCCAATAAGAACATTATAGCTAGTTGAGTAAATATTCCATAGCAGCAAGCAATTTAACTCATTAGGGCATGATGCATTGAAACTTCAATATGTGTGGAGCCTTTGTGTACCTTAACCTGTATTTACTATCACAGCCAGTCCTGTCTAATATTACACTGCACACTCTCCAAAACAACTGTTATCAATTCACTATCATGCCTTTTATTCTTCTCCCTGAAACGTACAGCCACAAGCTTGGTACTTAACACTTTCCTTAATATGACAAACTCTAATAAAGGATTATAAAGGTGACCACCTGAAATGTACAGCCACAAGCTTGATACTTAACACTTTCCTTAACATGACAAACTCTAATAAAATATTATAAAGGGGACCACCTGAAATGTACAGCCACAAGCTTGGTACTTAACACTTTCCTTAATATGACAAACTCTAATAAAATATTATAAAGGGGACCACCTGAAATGTACAGTCACAAGCTTGGTACTTAACACTTTCCTTAATATGACAAACTCTAATAAAAGATTATAAAGGGGACCACCTGAAATGTACAGCCACAAGCTTGGTACTTAACACTTTCCTTAATATGACAAACTCTAATAAAAGATTATAAAGGGAGGACCACTATATGTGATTATCGGTTCAGCTGATCCAAACCGCAGGACGCCTTTTTCTCCATTTTTGCTGTAACCTCAGAGCTGGTATACAGTGTCTTGGTCATGTTAGCAAGTTCTTTTGTTTTACAATTAACTTCATTTTCTAACGTATTCCTTATAATAAAGTTGCAAATGATTTTGCAAAAAATAAAAAATAAAGAGTATATTGTGCTTGTATGATTTTTTTAGTTTCACTGTTTACTTAGTCTTTCCATATAACCACACCCACAAAATGATGTCATGGTGGTTACTGAGTAGTGATTTATATACAATCATGAAACATTATGGGTAATCAAAATAACTTACCTCCATATAGGAGCTGTTTCTCTTTTGCGTTGTGCTTTCACTACTATATCATTAACACTAACCTCTCTGTCATCTACTCCACTCTTTAAGAAACACCTCAAAGATCACCTAAAAATACATTGGCTTTGTCCCTGCTCAATGCCTGACTAAACATTACTTATCCTCCTTTCACTTCCCCTTTTCCCCTGCCTCCTGGGTTACTGCCCCACCACACTTTTAATTATTACAAGCTAACTCTTTACTACTATTTATATTTTCCAGCCTACTCTCGTTCTCCCTCTTTGACTAAGTGAATGTCAATTTGTTTTTTTTTTCAAATATTGTATAAACTTGTGCTGATTGTACCAGAAAACTCATGGCTTGATTGCTGCTTAAACCTATACCATGATTCTGTAACTTGGATCACACAAATTACTTGTACTCTCTTTACAAACATTTTTTGCTTTATAATGTATTTTAAGCTTGTTTTTTTATTCTAACTATTGTATGGAGTAATCTTCTCATACTTGGAGTTTTTCTCCCCGGGCCTCTACTGAAAATGGATTGTATCCAGCTAGACTAGCCCGGTCAACAAATATAAAATAAATAAATAAATAAATAAATTATGTAGTAATTCTCAATGTGAGATGTTCCACCTTTAAAAAGTAGTTGACAACTTGTTTTGGTAGAAATTAAGAAATTACTACTGATGCATTTAACATGTAAATACATTAATTTAATCTTTCGTGATGTCATGGCAAGGCAGGAATTTTCAGCTCTGATAAAAATATTCAGGTGGCCTTTCTTACCAGCAAAATAAAATACACCAACAACACAAAGTCTGCATCAAAATTGTAGTGTAAGTGTTAACGATGACATTCCGTTTCAAAAGATTTGTTACTTACATTTGCTTTAGAACATAACTGATGTACTTTAAATAAGGATGAAGGGTAAAGCTTCCCAAACGAGAAGGTGCAGGACAGCACAACTTCCCTACAAAAGGTGCTTGTTTTACTACTGCTTAACATACAAGGCCATGTCAAACCCAGAGCTGTTGGACATGCTCCACTTGAAGAAATCCCAATCCCTCAGAGACACACGCACCAGGGATCTAAACCTTGTCATCACAATGAACAAAACATGCTGGAGGGATAGGTTCCTGACCCAGGGACTCCCCAGACTCTGGAATAGACTGCCCATACATGTCAAGCAGAGTGCCTCTCTGGCCCTCTTCAAAAGGAACCTAGATGACTGGATGGGAGATAGGAAATTCACCCCGGGGATCACGTTAGTCGCCCTGCTAGACAGGGGTCTAGGGAAGTAAATACTGTGGGAAGAAATAGCCAGGGAATTGCTATGGCTAGGCTTGTAAAGGCCCTAGGGCCGATAGCCTAGTACCAACCTATGAACCCATGAACCTACTGGAATGAGACTTAGTTAAGGTGTCATAATCCTATCTTAAAAGTGTTTTTAGTTTCACCCATATAGGTCATGTTGCATGGGCAAAATGGTATATGTGTGAACAGCTGTTTATTTTTGAATGGTTAAGTTTAAATATTTACTGTATTATCTATAATGAACTTAACTGATATGCCTTTTCAAATGTTTTCGGGTTTCCCTAGGGTGCTCCTGAAAAGGCTCAATGAGTTTAGCTGATTTCCCAAAAAGGATGAATGCATGACATCTATCAGAGAGCTAACCATGCAGTCAGTTCTGCAGGCTTTTGGTTGGATTCCTGCAGTCAACAAATTATTCCTGTTTGACTATGAGTACATCAGTTAAATAAAGCAAAATTCAGCGGTAGCTTGTGAAGCGGCACATATATCTTGTGGACCTACCAGGTTAAAATAATTAAATTATATAAAAAATATACAGGCACTGCACAAGGTGTTTCAAGGGCAGAAAACACTTCTGTTTTTTTTTGCAAATTAACTGCGGTGGTGGTGCTGCAGTAGCGTTGTCACCTCACAGTTAGACATTGTCCATTCGATTCCCAGTTAGAGCGTCTTCTGTGTGTCGACATGTGTGAATGGGCATTCCTTCATTGAAGGTTGTGCGTTAGGCCCGGCAAGCCAGCACATGAAAATCTACTGCCAGTCATTAGCGGACCGGAGTTCTGCTGTGGCTACCCCTAACCGGGAAAAGGCGAAAGACACAGTGGCATTGAACTTGATGAAGTGGGTTTGGGATACAAGAATAAACATCAGTAACATTTACTGTTTTTTTGATAGTCTGACAGGCTTCATGAATGTAATGTTACTACAGTATGTGTGTATGCTGATACAAGGGTGTTATGATTACACAAAAAGTTTTGGTGCTTTTGTGTTAATTATGGACTAATGAACAGCTAATGAGGCAGAATGAAAGCTTTAATGATTATGTCTTCTAGAAGGGAAAAGCAGCAACCTGCAGCATTTACTAATAGATATGAAGAGACTGAAGCAGAATTAAACTTTATTAGATAGTAAAGCAGATTAAACAGCAGCAAAGTCATATCATTGACTACTCAAAAAGCTCATTTTGTTAGGTTGTCGTGGTGATGAGGGGAGGGGCATACATAATGGAGAGTGACCATTTATCTTTAAAGGGAACAGGCAAGACAGCGAAAAGATGAGAAATTGGTGACTGCATGTTTCAGGGAAGGCTGGTAAAAACATATTGCACAGATATCTGCTTGCAGCCTATCTGGGTTACCTGTGATCCTGGTACATGCTTTTTCTAAACTGTGCCTTAAGCAAATAGACACAGTTACTGGCAGTATGTGTGAAGCAGACACACCTGGATTCTTCATGCCTTTGTGTAATGAGTTCAGAGTTTACGCCTACTTCTACATGATTACGCCAAAGGACTGGAATTTAAAATGAAGACAAGAGACCCTAATGCTTTTAAAACAAAGCAGAGAGGTCTGTCTTTAGCCAAGAGCCTCTTAGATAGACATGTGACTCAGTAACCTTGTAAGACCCTTGGAAGCTGTTAGCCCACTAAACCATAATTATGATCTGTCTCTAGTATCACACATCTCTTTCATAAAATGTGTCCATGTCCTCATCAGAAAGACCCTGTAGTACATTCATGTTGGAGTACATCTGCATGTGGAGCTCTTGGACCACAGCATTGTACATGTTTAACCACCTTATTTACCCTGACACATATACAAAACAATTTATACTAGTTTTGTGAAAGGCAAACTTGTTTTGTAAAGAAGACAGAATTTGCTAAAAAATGCTGTGGATAGCCTACTGCCTTGGAGGTATGGTGTCCAATGATAGAGTTGATGTCCTAGGTGCAGAACTGAACCTGGGATCCAAAAAAAGGTGGGAAGATTGGTAAAACTAAATTTTCTAATGCACAGTTTTCCATCCAGGGTGGGGTGCGGGGATCACAAACTGTCTGTGTTACTTCAGTAGCCTTAGCAGTGGGGTGGGGTAGGATAGATAAAAACATCAGAGATTGAGGTAAGGGTGGCATTTGTAAAACAGACCCTTCTGCATCACTGATGTACTAATTACAATGAAAAATGTGAACAGGGATTTACTTGGTGCCTTCATACATCCTGTTTGTAGCTGGTTGGAGCATGCAGTGCCAAGGAAAATAATACTAGAATAGTGGTCTCATTGTTAGCTTGGCTGTGGTAGGGGGCATAGGATAGGAGCAATACAGGAAGTATGCAACAGACAGCAATCAGGTCAAGGATATTCAAGTGTAATATGCAGTCTTTTTCACATTTCATCTATCTCCCAGGAGTGAACTGTAATAAGGCTTTTATTCTACCTGTTGTGTATTACAATCTGTTCTTACCCAACAATGTCAAACAACTTCTGAAGGACTGAACTTTTATTGTATGCAGCAGTCAGGAAGATCTTACTTAAATAACAGGTTTTAATGTTTGACTTTAGCAAAGTAGAAAAGAAAGGAATGAAGTATGCAATGTTAAAAAGTTTGGCTAAAGAAATCCAGAGCACGAAATAAAGTCAATAAAAATGCCAACAAATCAGCTTGACTTTGTCCCAAGCAGGCTAGGCACAGAGATTAAGGGGAAAATAGAATAGCAGGAGACACACAAATGAACATGTGACCTGAAGAAAAAGTAAATGACACAATACATCAGAACTATCCATCACAATCAACAAAAATTCTACACAGTGCAACCAGAAAATAGAACATGAAGTTCAATACATTTGTTGCACACTGCACGATATATACTACAATTCACCAGCGTCATCAGGGACAGATCAAGGATCATCTGTATGCTGTCATATTAGTGGCCTAATCTCTGAACAGTAGACCATCAAAAGTTTATGTCCTGACACAGATTTTAGGAGGCCTGATGACTTTTCAGCCAAATTATATAATTTGCAGTGTTAATGCCTCAAATGTGGTACACCTTTATTTGATGCTATCAGATCAAAAAGCTGTGTATTTGACTTCTATGCCAGGTACTTGTATTTTATTTATTTAATTTTATTTAACATTTGTTTACTGGGAAAATCCAACTTGGAATGAAGCCTATTTTCAGTGGAGGCCTGGGGAGAAACACTCCCGGCACGTCTTTGAAATGTGGGAGAAAAGCAGAGTACATGGAGGAAACCCACATGAACACAGGGAGAACATGCAGACTCTGCACAAGGCACCACAGCCAAGAATCAAACCAGAGAACCTCTTTCTGTGAAGCAACAATGCTACAGCTGCACCACTGTGCCATATTAATCTGTCAGTACTGCACAAGGGGCAGGGGTGGTACAGTCCTGAGGTGCTGTCCTTTTGGATGAGATAACAAATGGAGATCCTATCTGCCTCAGCAGGTGGTAGCTCAGGTGGCTGCAAAAGATCCCATAACGCTTCCTGAAAAAGAGTTCAGGAATTTCCCCATTATCCTGGCCAATTTTCCTGTAGTTAATGAATGGGAATACCACCTTGTATCTTCTCTGAAAATAGGCTAGGCCTAGTGGGATTAACATAATCAACAAAAAGTGAGTGAAATTAAATATAAAACCTTGAAAAAATAGTCGTCTACACTACATTATACTTGGCCCTACATGCTTTAGTGATATCAGGACATGTCACTGAAAAGTGCTGAAGTCATATAACATGCAGTTACTTTGGGGGATGGTGGTATGGGAAGTTGTTTTTGAGATGGGTAGTAGCTATCAAATCAAGTTACTAAATCAGCAGGATGCAAAGCTACAATGGAGCTGAAAGGGCAAGTCACCTTTGAACTGTCTGGGAAAGTCAGAATGTACCTTCTCTGGTTTTAGAAGCCAAATCTCCTTAGTTGGGCTGCATGCAGAGAAGCGCCTGGAATGGACTTTTGATGCCTCAGTCTGCACTGCTGGGCCTTGTTTTTTTCTTTAGAGGCTTAATCAGTGTGTTAATGTTCTTTACGCTAACCTCCAGCTGAATGCATATTATAATAGACTCTGATCTGACTCTGTCGTCACAGGAATCTTACAGAATTGTTCTCACAATGTATTTTGTTTAACTCTTACTTAGAATGTCTTAGATAAAGAAAACCCTACTGGAGTTTTTACATTATATGAATTTTATAATCCTAATTTAAACATCAAAGAGCAGCAGAAACTGCTAAAAACCGTTCAGGTGACTATGCATTATTATCACAGAAAGCCATGGTTAGGGTTTAGGTAACGATGTGCTCATGACTGCTAAGGTTCAGTAACAAGGATGATGCCTTAATGATTAAACAGCAGTCATTGTTGTTGTTGTCATTAGTCCCCTTTTGCCCATTTTATTTGGGGTCAGGGTGTCATATCAACATCAGTTAATGTGACCAAATCACCAAGAGCCAATGTTTTTATCACCGAGTGTCCTAACCCTGATGTCACTAGCCCTGACAACAGTATGAGTATAAATATCATAACCCATATCCAAACCATTTATTAATGCCATTTTATAATTGTAAAATAATCTGGGCTTTCAACATTTTGCAAATTAAAAAAAAAACTGTGTCAAAGATGAGATTCAGCTTTTGGTTTTTCATTTACATGTGTTAACTGTGAGCTCAGAATGATTTTCAGTTTTGCTTAAAGTGAAGCCTATCAAATATATGTCTGGTAAGCTTAACTGATTATGAGAGTTTTCTTTAGTAAAAAAGCAATTTAAAATGCATAGAGATTGAGGATAAAATGAAGAATGCTCCTATCGATTGTGACAAGCAATCTTGCAGCATAGTTTATTTTTTCCCATTGAAATGGCATTGTGAAGGTTGCTTTGAGACTACTTGCAACAGGAGTGGGTGGAAGACACTGGTTGCTATTGTTATTCGGCTCATGTAGTCATTAGTTATACTGCTGAAGTTAAGTCATTCTGTATGTTTCTTGGTTTGTGTAGCCTCTTATTGAGAAAAGGAACACAGACCGTGATTCTTTTCCTTGCAAAGTGGTTATCTGAACTTTGATGAAAGTGATGAATTTTACTTTCAGAATGGGCATATTGTGGGACTGTGGGTTATACAGATATAATTAAATGGGTCACTTGTTCTTTTTGAGGACTTAACTGGAGTATGATTAAAATAGCAAACACTATTGTATAATACAGCATAGCTGCATTCACCTAGCAGCTAAACTGTATCACAGTACAGTAATCAGGCTGGCAAATATGCCTTATATTGGTTTTTATTTGTGCAGACTGTTTTAGAAAAAGAGGTTTATGTTCCTCCATAATTTTATTTATTTATTTAACTTTGGTAACCAGGACAGAAATACTGGTGTCAAAGTACAGTTTACATGTTCATCTTGGGTGCAAGTAAACAACAGAACATCTACACCCAAGTAAGAAATTGCAAACATTCAATAAATTTCAGTGTATCTATATCTATAACTATGTGTGTGTGTGTGTGTGTGTGTGTGCATTAAACATAATGCGGTTATGAGGCTTTGAGGGAAATGCAACAGGCATACGCTTACAAAAAAGTCTGCAAACATTCAATAAATTACAGTGCACATATATAAATGTGTGTGTGTATAGTTATAATGCAGTTATGAGGTTATGAGGGAAATATAACAGACATACATTTACAAAACAGATTGTAAACATTCAGCAACATACATATATAACACAATGCAATTATGAAGATAGCACAGTGGGAATTAATATTTTTACCTGGGCCAAAATAACAGCATTACCTGCAAAAATAAAACAATCTACTTTCTTGTACGGCATGATGGTATTGCATACATAAATATCCCATTTGTTTTATTTACTCTGTTAACGAAGATGAAACGAACACAAGTATTTCCATTCAGTAGTAATTAGCATGTTCTGATCTCATTTGTTAGTGCAGTGTACATTTAAAAAAAGGTTGTAGATATTAACCTAGATACACATAATTTAACTTCTCTGCAGTTTGCTGATTTAATCAGTTGGCTATTTTTTTTAAATAAGAAATTTGGATTAAAGTAAGTTATTCTCTAATTGCAGAAAAAAATATCCATCTCTCTTCTGCTCATCAGAGAACTTGTTGCCTTATTAACAGAGATGAACAGAATTTGAAATCACTGCTGTCTATGGTTAACAATGCTTACTGAATGTTCTGTATCCTGAATGTGGGCTAGTGTGAACACACACACACACACACACACACACACACACACACACACACACACACACACACACACACACACACACACACGCACACACGCACACACACACACACACACACACACACACACACACACACACACACACACACACACACACACACACACAGGCTGTGGCATAGAAAGAAATATACCCAAATTATTCAGATGCATCAAATGGTTCCATTACTCTTTCCCTGTGTGTGCGTGTGTGCATGTGTGTATGTGTGTGTGTGTGTGTGTGTGTGTGTGTGTGTGTGTGTGTGTGTGTGTGTGTGTCCATGCGTGTGTGTGTTTGTGTGTCCGTGTGTGTTTGTGTGTGTGCGTGTGTGTGAGTGTGTGTTCATGTGTGTGTGTGTGTGTGTGTGTGTGTGTGTGTGTGTGTGTGTGCGTGCGTGTGTGTGTGTGTGCACGTGTGCACGTGTGTGTGTGTGTGTGTGTGTGTGTGTGTGTGTGTGTGTGTGTGTGTGTGTGTACATGCATGTATTGTGGGCATTTACTGAGAATGTTCTGCTGAGCCACTGTCCATTTTCATTTCAGATTCAGTGAGAAAAGCTCCCAGTACAAACATCATCAATGATAAAACTGTGATTACATTTGTAATACAGAGTCCTATAGAATATACATTTTAACAAGGTGCAAGGACAGCTAGTGGAACAAATAGGGCAAATGGGTCAATAACATATAAAACAATAACTATAGGAGTAACACTCAAGCAACTAAACATAATATACAATAAGCAGAAAGTTTACAAATAAACAGTGACTATTGTTTGCACATAATATATGCAAAGAGACAGATAGTTGTTTTTTATCCTGCAGGGTTTCATAGCTGATTTCAGAGCTTTCTGTTTATCCAACTGCTTTGCTCTGTTCTCCTCAGGGTTTCCATGATGGGGCATATCCTCAACATATTCTATAACTAGGTGGGTGTTTTCTGTAAATAATCATAAACTCATGGTCGTGAGGCTTTAAATACTCTGCAAACAGGGAGAGGAGCAGATGCACAGAAGGTGTCATACTGTGGCTAGCTGTGAGTTGGGAAAGACCCCCCTTTCTTTCAATGCACTGAGACATGGTCAGGCCTGTCATGTAATATGGTGTTGAGGAGAAGCCAGTGCTGCCTGTATGGAGACATGCTCTTCACCATCCCAGCCCACCACAGAGTACAGTGATTACCAATTGATGTGGCTCCTGGTTTCCAGTGGGAGCTGACCTGGCACAGGCCCTCACCCTCCTTCCTGAGAAAGGTGAGCAGGCATAATTTCTTCATTCCTCTCTCCTGCAGATCAACTGATAGTTAATCCTTGGTTGTCTGTGCTTCATCAAGTTGGGTAAATAGTGGAATTAGGAGCAAAGGAAGAACGTATAAGAGGGACTTGCTGGCAGCAAAGTTGTTGAGTGCTTTGTATAGTTTGGTATGAATATATATATATATATATATATATATATATATATATATATATATATAGACACAGCAAATGTGTGTGTGTGTGTGTGTGTGTGTATAATATATAAATATATATATATATATATATATAGAGAGAGAGAGAGAGAGAAAGAGAGAGCATGCACGAGAGGGAGAGAGAAAGACAGTGTATGAAAGTGTGAGACAGAGACATGTATGCACCTCATCATTTTCATATGAAGTATCCCCAGTTAAAAATAAGGCAACCTAGTAACTTCAGATTTATGTGTATTCTCATAAAAAATGATCTGTATTAACCTAAATTTCACGTAAAAGTTTATAAATGCACTTCTGTTTGCATGTTAGGCTTGTATGCAATCATTTTTATTGTAAAATTCTATAAGCACATTTCTGATTACATTACATTTATATGTAAGTATTTAATACCAGATAGTCGATTCTGTTTAGTCTTCACAACTAAATCAGAAGGCCTAGTTTTCATTTTTTTAAGTGCCATTTCTTCATATTTTGACATTGCATGTAATATGTCTAACATTCATTTTTATGATAGCAATAGTATGCAATGAGCATGCAGCTCCTTAAAAGTAATTTCACTTTTCAGCTGCACATTATTGTATTTCACACTAACATCACCTGAGGTATGCAGTTACATAGTAAAGGGTGAACGGTAAAAGTGCATTGGCTGCTGTGTAGCCCTCAGAAATGCAGATCTGAGTGCAAATGGAGATGCTGTACATTAAATATGAGGCTGTGAGTTCTCTCAGTATTCCTCTCCCTCCAGCATGCAACAGTCGTGCAGTTAGCTAGAATGCAGTCTAAGACTGCATCCTGATTAGTGGAACACAGATACTTTACATCATGTCTGTGTTTCAGTGTCTTTGTATTTTCTGCTACTGGACCAACATGCCATATCTTAATTATTTTTGTCATAATTATTGTATACATTACGCTAAGTCTAAGAGCAAAATGCGTTTATGAAAACAAGGACCTAGTAAATTCATAGTGAGATACCTTACAAGACCGTTTTCCTTTTTTATTGTTATGGTGAAAGTGAGTCTAGGAATTATATAAAACTCAGCCATAATGTGGGTGGAGAGATTTAACTGAGATTGCTTAGCACAACAGGATTATTGAGTCTCCCTCGTTGTTGGTGGGCTATAACCCTGTTGGAAGAGGTAGTATCCTGATTGTCTGACCCAGAGAGTTGTAATCTGTCATTCCTGAAGGACCTGGATTGCTAAATAACAGACTGAAAAAGGAGGTTGGCTTTGATGCTGAGAAAATGTTTGGGTTATATGACTTAGCCCAAACTCCATCATGTGTGTTTTGTTATTAATGCCAGCACCGGCTACTTGGCATAGGATAAAGAGTGTTTTAGCCAAAAAATAATTTGTAAATGTACAAGAACTGAGCTATTCTAGCCTGCAACCTAGTACCTTCACTACAACATTCCTACAAACACACAGAACAGTTATCATGCCATTTAACCATATACCATAACAAGCACATTTCTGATACAACTAATGAACGTCTATGAAATTACATTAAAAAAAGAAAGAAGACCTGCAACTTTGATATCTGCAGTAGGGTACGCAGTATGGTACAAACTGCAGTAAAGTCAAAAGTCAAACTGATTTGGACAAAAACCTGATGTACTTGGTACGGGAACAGTTACAACATAACCAGGGGGTAATCAGGTATATGGATTTATTTTAAGGTTTTGTTTACAGTGCACAGCAAGCTTTCGCAGTAATAGAAGCCAGTAAGATACTTTAAGCCAGTGGAAAACAGGTAGCCTGTAGAGCTATCATGTGGACACTAAACACAGAGGACTAGGTAACTGTGGCAGCACATTTCTACCCACCTTGCTTCCAATGGAATCAATTACTTTGTGCATATATATGACTAATACAACAGCAGACTGGAGAACACTTGTATATATCTAAGGTTTCATAACTGTTCCTCTGCACTCAGCACTGATTAGGTCGATAATTGACTTTAATACCCCTTTCTGTATGTACCTGTCGTAACACATGTCACTTCTGTAATGAGCACAATACTTTTTCACAAAAATAAAAAAAAATCAAGGGCCTACATCATAAAACCTCTGCAAACTGGAGGGATAGGTATGTATGACAGAGAACGCCATGTAAAAATCAAGGGCCTACATCATAAAACCTCTGCAAACTGGAGGGATAGGTATGTATGACAGAGAACGCCATGTAAAAATCAAGGGCCTACATCATAAAACCTCTGCAAACTGGAGGGATAGGTATGTATGACAGAGAACGCCATGTAAAAATCAAAGGCCTACATCATAAAACCTCTGCAAACTGGAGGGATAGGTATGTATGACAGAGAACACCATGTAAAAATCAAGGGCCTACATCATAAAACCTCTGCAAACTGGAGGGATAGGTATGTATGACAGAGAACGCCATGTAAAAATCAAGGGCCTACATCATAAAACCTCTGCAAACTGGAGGGATAGGTATGTATGACAGAGAACGCCATGTAAAAATCAAGGGCCTACATCATAAAACCTCTGCAAACTGGAGGGATAGGTATGTATGACAGAGAACGCCATGTAAAAATCAAGGGCCTACATCATAAAACCTCTGCAAACTGGAGGATAGGTATGTATGACAGAGAACGCCATGTAAAAATCAAGGGCCTACATCATAAAACCTCTGCAAACTGGAGGGATAGGTATGTATGACAGAGACCGCCATGTAAAAATCAAGGGCCTACATCATAAAACCTCTGCAAACTGGAGGGATAGGTATGTATGACAGAGAACGCCATGTAAAAATCAAGGGCCTACATCATAAAACCTCTGCAAACTGGAGGGATAGGTATGTATGACAGAGAACGCCATGTAAAAATCAAGGGCCTACATCATAAAACCTCTGCAAACTGGAGGGATAGGTATGTATGACAGAGAATGCCATGTTTATGGAAGAGGCTTCTCCTCCGCATGAAGCAGAGTACGTCTCACTCTAGTTGAATGTAATTTGGACAACTGGATAGGTAATCATAAAGTCACCCCAGTTTAGCACCACTGGCTCTCATAGATAGGGGAAAAATGTGATTACTCCGGCATATACCTATTCAGCCTGTCTCTGGATATTCATATCAGAAAATATAAGGGCTAAAAACTACCAGGACAATGCAAGGCTAGGCTTCTTAAAAATCCTAAAAGACCAAAAGCCTAGTTAGTTCATTTGAACCTATGTGTTATAGCTCATCTCCCAGGAGAAAACATTCCAACAGGACTGCACTTCCACCGTATGTGGCAAGGCTTTGTCCACTATTGTATGTTTATCTGTCTGCTGCTTTTTAGGTATGTTGACCATCAAGAACATAGCTGATGTTCCTAGAATAATTGACTGTACGCTGATCTTTTGGCTAAAACTTTGGCCACCCCTACTTCACTACATCTTGATAGACCTATAAACAAGGCCATCCAAACCAGTGTGTTCATTCAACATGGGGCATCATTCATGCCAGCCAGCTGCCATCCACTGAAATGGGCACATCCATCATCCCCTGCCAGCTCTATCAGATGCCTGGACCAGTACTTGAAGTTAGGTCACCTGTGTTGTAGTCAGGGCTTTATTTCTCCATGATCCGTAGCCACACGGGTGAATTGCTATGAATACCTCATATTGTCTCATCTTGCAGTTCTACAGTCTCCTGAATTTGTTACATACTTCTTGTTCATCAGTTTGTAAATTGTTTCATTTGCATCTCCAAGATGATGATACCATGCCTTTTTCCACTTCAAATATAGATTCCATTCATGCATGGTATGGGCCAATGAAGAAAAAATATACAGAACTAGCATAATTTAGACTTACAACAATGTAGATCCTCTGCTATTTGAAAAAGGTATATTTTAATAAAGTTTTTGAATTCTGATTTGCCTTTTATAATTCAGAGTATTAGAGACACTTTGTTAAAGTGGATGTAGGGAGAAATGCAATTCATGCTTTAGCTCACATTTTGGTCTGTACATTAAGAATATGCATACATTTTTGATTTATAGATCATGAGTCTCTGTTAGTCCGATACCATGATAAAAGAATGGAGAAATAGGGACAATGATTTCCATATCACAGCTTGAAAGTTAATGTTAATAATTGTTAATAAAAAAGTCTGACAAATTGCTGCTTCACAGGTAAACAGAGAAATATAAAAAATTTTGTAAAACAACCAAGTACTGAGCAGGAGTGAGAGTGAGAAAATAACAGAAGATAACAATCCAAGATGTAAAATCCACGTAGTTTATTGCAGACAAGAACAAACGGATAAGCGCTTTCACTGTATCAGCTTCTTCAGATCCATGAAACAAACCTCCAAACACAAACTAGTTATATATTAAAAGCACACTGAGACAATTAAATAATTAACCTATCAAGAAGATGATCCAACACAAACCTCTATTTAAAGGCATAGCAAACTGCAAAGAACAGAAAAGGAACAGAAAAAAAGCTCACTACAAGAATATAAATGCATAAAATAACTTAAAACATCCGTAAAATGACTTTAAACACTCCATAGAATATATAAAAGATTTTCCAAAACACATAAACTAATACATGAAAAAATTTTATATATAAATACGTAAAAACTTTGAGACATAAGGACATAATGTAGGCATATGCATATAAGTAATTACAAATAGTCACTTTACATGCCTGCGCTGCCTTAGGCTAGGTTTTATGGATGCCCTTTCATTTAAACCCAGTCCCCTATCAGCCCTTAAAAGTGTTATCCAGTCACTCTCTTTTCCTTCAGTGTATATCCTAACATCACCACTCTACTGATTTGGGGTGATGACCTCTAACACTCTAAACAAAAACTTGTGGTCATGACCATGCATGACCACGTGTTTAGCTAAAGCATTATGCAACGTACCCTTCCTAATGTGGTAATTATGCTCTCTCATCCTATCTCTGAGTGGGCGGTTGGTCTTACCCACGTAGAAAGAGGAACACAACTGACACACTGCCAAATAGACGACATGTACGGTCATACAATTCGCCTCCACTTTAGTATAAAAAACTCTTCTCAAATCAGGATGAAAAAACTCTACATTGCTGTCTATAAAAGGGCAAAAGTTGCAGTGACCACAGGGTCTGGTACATCCTACCTTTTTAGGATGTCTATCATGTCTTGGATAGCACAACATCCTTTTCAAGTTGTTCTTATTCCTAAAAAGAAAACGTGGAGCTTCGCCTACTATCTGCCTAAGGTCATCATCGACCTGCAGGACACCCCAAAACTTACTGACAATCTCCCTGACTTCAAACTGATCTGATGAAAAAGTTGTGGAGAACTTAACACAACAATCAATCTTTTTATCCCCAGCAACTCTAGGATATATGGGTCCAAAATAAGGACTGGCTACAGTCAAACGTAGATTGTGTACTTCATCCAGATGGTGGTTGACCTCGTTCACATTATACCCCCTTTCTGTTAACCTCCTTGTCAGGTTATCTAATTCATTGGTAAACCCTATATCCATAGGGTTTAACCTTGAGGCCCTAATTGCCTGTCCTTTCATAATATTCCTAAATATGAACGGTGGATGCATGCTCGTTCTCATAAGTAATGAGTTACAGTGACAGGTCTTACGAAAAACCCCTGTGTTGATAATATCATCTGGTAACCTTTCAACAAATAGATCCAAAAATTCAATCTTATGCTCAGAGAAATGCATAGTAAACTTGAGGAAGGTGGTTAGATTGTTCATCATTGTATACATAGATTGCAACTGTGCCAATGTCCCTTTCCACAAAACAAAAAGGTCATCCACAAACCGCCGATAAAATACTACATGCTCCCTGAACAATGTTTGACAAAACAACACATGTTCCTCCCAATGGGCTAGAAATATGTTAGCGTAGCTGTTCGCACAAGGTGTGCCCATGGCTATGCCATCACATTGCCTGTAAATAACATCTCTGAACATAAATAAGTTATTTTCAAGAACCAGTTCTAAAAAGTGTGTTATCAAGTCAATCTTAACATCCAAGTAGTCACTATGCTCCTTTAAATATTCTGAAACATAGGAAAGTCCTAGCCCATTCGGTATAACTGTAAAAAGGGACTGCACATTAAAGGTTACAAATATACAGTCCACCACAGTTCCTTGTTGTTTAATACATTCATAGAGGTCTATCAAGAACTGCTTAGAGTCTCGTAATACAAAAGTATTATTATTCAAAACTTGTCTTAAATGTTTTTCTATAAAGACAGATAGATGCTCAGTTACCCACCCACGACCAGAAACAATTGGTCTCATGGGTGGGTCTTTAGGGTCTTTATGTATCTTGGGTAGCCCATGTATCACAGGAATAACAGGCGCCCTGATGCAAAGGTATTCATATAACTCCTTCCCTATTAAATTACTCTTAAAAATATCCAAAAGTGTATAGCCAACATACCTAATAATGTCATTAACATCATCCACTGTAATCACTTCATAAAACTTATCAAGCAACATCATTTCCATGGTTGTGTTATAATGCGAAGTATCCATAACAACAATCCTACCACCCTTGTCTGCTGGCCTTATAATGATGGTGGAGTCATCTTGTAATTTCTTTAAGCTTAACCTCTCCTTATAGGTGAGGTTATCAGACCTCATAGGTCTCCTATCTCTCTTGCTGTCGTAAAAGCTATATAATTCATCTTCTGTTAGTTTTAAGAAAGCCTCAACCAAAGGATGATTGGTGGGCACAAACTCACTCAAATTCTTAAATACGAACTCCCTATTATCAGCTGATTCATTACTGGAACCCTTAAACATATATTTTAACATAACATTTCTGCAAAACAATTTAAGGTCTGTAATAGTATCCGTTAACCTACTCTGTGTCTTTGGAATAAAATTCAACCCTTTACTCAACAGCCTAATGTCGTCAATACTAAGTATCACTTGAGATATATTGTGAACTAATGTTTGTTGGTCCACATCTTTTTCAGGGTCTGATGGGATAAGGGTTCCCCTGAAGACTTTCTTTTCTGTCTGCCTCGACTCATGGAGCGTGACCTCCGTGGGCCTTTCTCCAGGTGTGTAGGTAGAGGAAAAGACAAATCAGGGCTAATATTACTACTTGAATCTACTTGCTCTGCCCTTATCTTTGGTCTCACCACAACTTCAGATTTGCCAGCCAAAGATGTGGGTTTATCCTTATTAATGCGCACTTCAGAATATAGATTAGTGCCTGGCTGCATACTAGGATGTATAATATGTATGACATCATTAGAATCATTATAATCATGCACAAAGGTTTCATTGACAAGTGATTCCCCTCTAATCAGGGGACCACCAACATCTTTTCCTGTAGTGTTCTCTACACAAACTTCAGACCTATGAGACTCTGTATTAACAACATTATTACATTTAGTCACAGTACCAACAACTTCAGCTTCCAAAGTCCTAGTATTTACATTAATGTTCACATTATTATTGTCCTTAGTAATAGGGTCATGGTCAAACCTATCAGAACCATGCCTCCTATTTGTATAAACAGTAGAGGGAGTAACAGTATTATTACCATTTCTGGGCCACATAAACACATGGCCCAGTTTAAAATCCGTAATGTCCCTAGTAGCCTTATGCCTTTTCTGTTGAAGTAGTTTACGTTCAAATGCTAACACACTGTCCAATACATTCTCGAAGAGTGGTTGTACTACTTCACTAGGGAATTCACCAAAGAGCGCTTGTTGTATCATATTAATACTGTCAGTTAACTTAGCTTCCTCTGGACGAAAAAAGTCAATGAGGAGCTGCAGATATTTCCTGCTTACCTCGATATTCAAACGTTGCCACTGTGCAAGCAAATCTGGATACTCTCTCCCCTGACTTGGCATCGTAAACACACAAAGCCCTCTGGGAATAATATTCCTATCCAAACAGAACTGGGAAATGTAATCTTTGCGTTTGGAAATGTTTTAACTTCATAAAGTCCTTCTCCATAGCGTCAAGAAGCCTGTGCAGCTTCTCAGTGTTCACTGTCGCCTCTGTGACATCATCAGATAGAGCAACACTCTCAAAATACCAGGAAGCATTGAGAGTACCTTTTAAATATTGTTGAAACCTCGACTGAAGTGCCTCTTTCCTATGGTCTTCACCTCTAGGAGTATAATCCAACTCAATATTGGCCATGATCCAGCAATAAACTCACTCCTGACAGCAGCAAAACAAAAGTGCAAATAAAAAAGTCTGACAAATTGCTGCTTCACAGGTAAATGCCCCTGCTCAGAGAAATATAAAAAATTTTGTAAAACAACCAAGTACTGAGCAGGAGTGAGAGTGAGAAAATAACAGAAGATAACAATACAAGATGTAAAATCCACGTAGTTTATTGCAGACAAGAACAAAAGGATAAGCGCTTTCACTGTATCAGCTTCTTCAGATCCATGAAACAAACCTCCTAACACAAACTAGTTATATATTAAAAGCACACTGAGACAATTAAATAATTAACCTATCAAGAAGATGATCCAACACAAACCTCTTATCTAAAGCGCTTATCCTTTTGTTGGCAAGGGTTGGTGTCAGAGATGGAGAAAAAGGCAGTCAAGCCTTTTCAAAGCTGTATTGAAGCAGCAGA
Source organism: Protopterus annectens (assembly GCF_019279795.1). Lineage (NCBI taxonomy): Eukaryota > Metazoa > Chordata > Ceratodontiformes > Protopteridae > Protopterus > Protopterus annectens. The sequence continues at coordinate 1,225,148,299 of NC_056747.1, read as the reverse complement.
GGTTGATTCAGAAGAAATGTTCCAGCAGAAGTTGTTTGAATCCAAATTTGCAACACAGGGTTGTGTTGTTACAACCCTTCAGTTGGGAGGGTTGTGGGATGATATATTATTGGATATGGTCAATGAAAGTGATGTCATGGGGAGAAATGGACAGGACACAGAAAGAAGAAATGCAGCAGAATGAAGCCATGAAGGCTGAAAAAATCATATGTTGAAACAGTCAAAGAAGGGATGTATGGCAAGAAAGAACAGAATGAAGTAAGTCTGAAGAAAAAGAGATTGTTTAAAGTACAGACTGAACAGAAGGAGGATGGAAATGGACAGATATAAGGTATGGGATGAAGTTATTAAGAAGCTCAGAGTCAAACCTAATGAGGTAAGAGCATTTATCCATATTAAAAAAGAAACTTTTTGTGATATTATTTTCAAGACTAGGCAGATAATGGAAAGATTTACTGGAGAATATGAAAAAAGAAAAACTGCGCTACGGAACTTATATGTATTTAAGTCCTTTTTTAGGGAAACAAAGAAAGACATTAACATTCAATTCAGAAATTAAGTAGAAAAAGAGACTTTAAAAAGTATTTATTATATTTATGTAATGATGTTTTGAATTTATCAAAAATATATGATGATAGAGGTTTATGGACTGGGGCATAGGACTGCAATGTGTTTTGAAACTGGAAAATGATAGCATTATACATATTCCAAGCGTTATAAATGTCAAAGGTGATAGAGGCTGGGTGAAATATTGGGGACAGCCAAAAGCATGTTTTAGTGTGTGGAAAAACAGATCATTTAATTAACAAACATGAAAAAAGACAATTTTTTTTCACATGAGGGCAGAGGATATGATGCAAAAAATGTGAATCAATTTGTTATAAATGTAAGAAAGTAGGACATTGTGGGGAATGTGAAGAGGAAAATGAAGCAGTGCTGGATATAACACAGGAAGTAGAAGAACGCGGTAAAAATAAGAAAGTTACAGTAAAGAAATCAGAAGTAGAAGAAAAAAGATAGTAGCATTACTGCTGGAGAACAAATGATGCAAAAAAAAAAGTAAAGAAGGATTTAAATTTAGAAAGTACTGAAGAAGAAGAGTCAGGTTTAAGTGAAAATGATGACATTAAGTGGAACATAGTTAAACAAAAGATAAATTCAATTGGTAAAAGAGTGAGAGAGAGAAAGAATGAATATAGAAGACTTTAAAAAAGAAAAAAGAAAGGGAAAGGATGAACACTCAGTATATAAAGCAGAGTTATGTGTAAAGGTTTGTCATTAAATATGAATAGTTTAAGAAACTGATAAGAAGGATTGGAATTCTGGAATGGTTTAAAAACTAGATGGTGATGTTACTATACTAGAAGATATTACATTTTTGTCAAAGTCAGAAATAATTTAAACCGAGGTATGGTGGGGATAAAATGTGATATGGAATTTCGGGAAACAGACATGCTCAGGAATACTTATATTATATAAGGATACAATTAAAGTATTAGATGCCACCATTGTTATAACAGGTAAAATTACTATCACTGATGTAAGATGAAGAGAACAAGTTATAAGAATTATTGTATTATATGCATATGTAATAAAAAAAGAGAGAAGAGATGTTTACAAAGATAATACAATGCTTAACATGGAGATAGCTGTAGTAGGAGACTTTAATTATAATTTAAGACAGCAAAATAAGAAGGCTAATTATGTTAAACTAATAAAGGATATAAAATATGGACAATTAAAAGTATGGAATTTAGAGATGTAGACGTATAAGAGAGGGGAAAAAGAACAGAAATGGATTATTTTTTATTGTCAGAAGGTTTAGCAATAGCTAAACAAGGAGTGTTATAAATGGGTCTATATCATTTTGTAGAATCACTATTTAGTGAACGCCTCTTCGTCGAACACCTATTGAGCAAACAACCTAATCATTGAACTAAGTTTTCATAAAAACTTTCCTAGGGCAAAACAATGGTTGGCCACCATCTGGAATTTGCCCTTTTCCCCACTGTAGTGCAATCTCGGAGTTGTTATATTTAGTTGGGGGGGGTGGAGTGTGTAGCCCCCCCACCTGTGTAGGTGTTAAGTTTTTTTTTTCACAGTCACTAGGGGGACTTCTGTCATTTTCCCTAGGTAAGCTTTCACTGAAAATATAGTTTGATGATTAGTTTGTTCACTCAATAGGTGTTCGACGAAGAGGCATTCACTAAATAGTGATTCAACGAAGTGATATAGACCCATTATTAACAGGCTTTTCTGACCACAGGGCCATTTGGATTACAGTAAAGGGAAATTATGATTATATAAAAATAGGGAAAGGTATAAAAAGAATAAATGGAGTAAAATGGTATGTTAAAAGGAGAAAAGAAGTTATGACATTATGGCAAGATCATGTAGAAATGAGAGAATTTTATAAAGATTGGTCAGAATGGTGATTACATTTTAAACTGAAATATAAAAAAAGTTATGTAACATGGGAGAAAGAGAAGTTATATATGGAAAAAATAAAATATACAAATTCAAACAATGAAATAATTGATTTAGTGAAGAACGATGAAAGGCTTTTTATTAAGGAACAGAAATGATATGATTCTAATAAGGAAAAAATATAGAACAATTATTGTACTAAGAAAAATATTTCCTGAAAGGAAAAAAAAAGAAATTGTATGAAATTTAAGTAAAATAATCAAAGAGAAAAACAATGTAATGATGGGGATGAAAGATTCCTTAGGTAAAATGCATAATACAGAAGAGGAGATTATGAATGTAGTAAAAGAATATATTAAGACATTGTTTAAAGAGCAGAGAAAAGACATGGAAAGAATGGAACGTATGTGCATTTTCTGACATGGAGAATAAGGATTTAGAAAAAGATATAAGTATCAAGGAGTAGTAAAGATGTGCAGAGGGTAAGAGTGATAAAGGATAAAGGATGATGAGGGAAACATACTCACAAGCGAGGAGAGTGTGTTGAGCAGATGGAAAGAGTACTTTAAGGGGCTGATGAATGAAGAGAATGAGAGGGAGAGAAGGTTGGATGATGTGCGGATAGTGAATCATGAAGTGCAGTGGATTATTAAGGAGGAAGTAAGGATAGGATGAAGAATGGAAAGGCTGTTGGTCCAGATGACATACCTCAACCAAAACGAAATGCCACAAGAAAAACGGAACAAAGAAGCAAAGGCTAGGAAACAACGTGTAGGAATAATCCACAAGTCAAATAGCGTAGAAATAATTTATTACCGCTTTCGTCGAAAGCGGTAATAAATTTGACTTGTGGATTATTCCTACACGTTGTTTCCTAGCCTTTGCTTCTTTGTTCAGATGACATACCTGTGGAAGCATGGAGGTGTTTAGGTGAAATGGCAGTGGAGTTTTTAACTAGATTATTTAATGAAATCTTGGAAAGTGAGAGGATGCCTGAGTAATGGAGAAAAAGTCTTTTGGTACAGATTTTTAACAATAAAGGTGATATGCAGAGCTGTAGTAATTACAGAGGGATTAAATTGATCAGTCACAACATGAAGTTATGAGAAAGAGTAGTGGAAGCTAGGTTAAGAAGGAAGGTGATGATTAATGATGAGCAGTATGATTTCATGCCAGGAAAGAGCACTACAGAGTCAATGTTTGCTCTGAGAGTGTTAATGGAGAAGCACAGAGAAGGTCAGAAGGAGTTGCATTGTGTCTTTGTGGACTTAGAGAAAGCATATGACAGGGTGCCTAGAGAGGAGTTGTGATATTGTATGAGGAAGTCGGGAGTGTCAGAGAAGTATGTAAGAGTGGTACAGGATATGTACAAGGGTAGTGTGACAGCAGTGAGGTCTGTGGTGGGAGTGATGGATGCATTTAAGGTGGAGGTGGGATTACATCAAGGATCAGCTCTGAGCCCTTTCTTATTTGCAATGGTGATGGACAGGTTGACAGACGAGATCAGACAGGAGTCCCTGTGGACTATGATGTTTGCAGATGACATTGTGATCTGTAGTGAGAGTAGGGAACAGGTGGAGGAGACCCTGGCAAGGTGGAGATATGTTCTAGAGAGAAGAGGAATGAAGGTAAGCAGGACTAAGACAGAATATATGTGTGTGAATGAGAGGGAGGATAGAGGAATGGTGAGGATGCAGGGAGTAGAGGTGGTGAAGGTGGATGAGTTTAAATACTTGGGATCAACAGTTCAGAGTAATGGTGAGTGTGGAAGAGAGGTGAAGAAGAGAGTACAGGCAGGATGGAGTGGGTGGAGAAGAGTGTCAGGAGTGATTCGTGACAGACAAGTACCAGTAAGAGTGAAAGGGAAGGTCTACAAAAGGATAGTCAGACCAGCTATGTTATATGGGTTGGAGACAGTGGCATTGACAAAAAGGCAGGTGTCAGAGCTGGACATGGCAGAGTTAAAGATGTTAAGATTTGCACTGGGTGTGACGAGGGTGGACAGGATTAGGAATAAGTATATTAGAGGGTCAGCCCAGGTGGGAAGGTTTGGAGACAAAGCCAGAGAGGCAAGATTATGTTGGTTTGGACATGTGCTGAGGAAGGATGCAGAGTATATTGGGAAAAAGATGCTAAGGATGAAGCTGCCAGCTAACAGGAAAAAAGGAAGGCCTAAGATAAGGTTTATGGATGTGGTGAGAGAGGACATGCAGGTGGTTGGTGTGACAGAACAAGATGCAGAGGACAGGAAGAAATGGAAACAAATGATCCACTGTGGTGACCCCCTAATGGGAGCAGCCGCAAGAAGAAGAAGAAGAAGAAGAAGATAAGTATGAAGGAGTTAGAACAGGCAATAAAGATAATGAATTTTGATTCTGCAGCAGGACCTGACAGAATAGAATATAAGATGTATAAAATATGATTATAGAGCAAAATAAATGTTTTATACAGGCATTACATGGATGGTTAGAAAAAGGTTTTAGTGATAAAGAACTTTGTAGAGGTGTTATTAGGTTTATATGGAAAAAAGGGGGAGAAGGAAGGAATACAGAATTGGAGACCAGTTGTGTTAAATAATACAGATTACAAGATATTTAGGAAGAAATTACAAAAAGGGATGAATAAGAGTAGGTAATGTTGTAAATGAACAAGTACTTGGCACAAAAGGGTAAAAAGTTCAAAATTTGTTGTTAATAATGAGGGAAACAGTAGATTATATAGTAGTTAAAATGTTCAGGCAAAAGTAATGGTAGGACATTTAAGAAAGCATTTGATTCAATTCATCACTCAGTATTATGGGATATGTTTGATGTATATAATATAAGTAAGAGGCTTAAGAACATGTGCATGTCAGCATATATGTATACCATAGTTAAGATTATGATAAATGGATGACTGAGTGAAGATATAAAGATGGAAAAGGGTATTAGATAATCTTGTCCATTGAGAAGTATATTATTCGTATTAGTAATGAATGCAATATCTATATATATCAACAAGGAGATGGATATTATGAGATATATTTTAAAAGAAGGAATAAAATGTCCAGCTTGTTAAATTATGCAGAGGTTATTATTATAACATAGAATGAAGGAAGCTTGTATATAGTGATAAAACAAATGCAATATATTATTTAGGTAATTTTTTATTATTGAATAAAGACAAAAGTCAAGGTTTAGGTTTTGAGGAAAAGATTAGTGAAATAAATCTTAATAAGGATAGCATTAAGATTCTTAGGATAAACTTTAGCAAACATGAAAGTCTAAATGCTATATGGAAAAATAGAGGAAATACAATATATGTGTGTTTTTTGGATGTCTTTTAAGCTTTAATTTAAAAAGAAAGTCTATTTCATAAACTCTGTGCTGTTAGCAAAGATTATTTATTTAGCTGGTGTTTACAGTCTTCCTTTAAACCTAGAGAAAGATGTGTATAAAATAATATAGTATTTCATTTGGGGATCAAGATTGAACCTTGAGAAAACAGGGGTATTGTATGTGAAAAGCAAGAAAGGTGGTTTCGGGTTAATAAACCCTTTAGTATATATGTTATCATTAAATCTGTACATAATAATGAATTGCTTAAAGGAGAAAGAAGTTCATTATTAACGAGAATATTAAGTTTAAAATATAAAACAGAATGGTTGATTTTTTTTAACTTAGAAAGGTTTGTTGTAATAAAGAAATGGAAAATTATCAAGACAAGATTATATTGTGGAAAATAAATGTGAATGACATTGATAACAAGAGAAAAGAATGGTACGAAAAAATTATGGAGAAATACTGTAGGATATATCCTTGGAAGAATTTAAATATTGCAAAAAGAAATGCCATTATTGCAAGAATGAAAATATGCAAAAGATATCTAGAAAGTCAAAATATTTTATGGAGACTGTCTATACAAAATTTGCCAGTTAAGGTGAATATGCCGGATCTACTTTAGAACAGAGAATGATTAGATGATCGAACACTGTTAGAACGAACAGAACATGTTGAACCAGCAAAATAGTGAACAGCTGGAACAGCAAATTTTTTCCCAGGGAAAGAAATTGCTGGGCCAGCCATCTAGGTTGTGCCATTTCCTCCACTGTAGTGCGATCTCAGAGTTGATATATTTAAGTAGGGGGATGTGGGGTGTGTAGAGTGAAACCTCCCACTTTATTTAGTGTTTAGTGTTTTTTTTGGGGGGGGATCGCTGTTCTGGTTGTTCTCTGTTTTGGATTTTTGACATTTAGGGGTGAATATAACAATGTCTGATCATCTGATTGTTCGTTGTTATAATATAGACCCAATATGCCATAGAAAAGTATAAAAGATAGAGTGTGTTTGTATTGTGAGGAATTTGAAACTTGTGAACATGTCTTTTTTGGAATGTAACAGATCAAAAATGTTATGGAGAACAATTATAGAAAAGAAATATGTGAGTGACTTTTACTATAGAAACAAAAGTAAGAAAAAGGTTGAAAATCTTGATAAGAATGTTTGCTATATTATGACTGATTTGGTATCAGAGGGTTAAGGAGATCATGTCCAATGAAAGATGGGACTTAATGATGTTGAAAAAAATAATATTTTGGTTGTAGAAACTGGAGTGGGGATCAAAAAAGTAATACGTATGTATTCTGTATGATGAAACAAAATGTAAAAATAGATGTGATTTGTAAATAATGTGTGTGTGTGTGTGTGTGTGTGTGTGTGTGTGTGTGTGTGTGTGTGTGTGTTGTAAATAGTTGGAAAAAGGTGTATATAATGTAAATAATTTGCAATGTAAATAATTATTTGATTGTGTAAATACTTATAGATTATATAAAGAAATAAAGAACCTCTACTCTTTTTTGTTGTGCGTAGGACTGATTTTGGAGGAGCACATCCTGTTTCCATTCCAGCTGTGGAGGAGGCCTGGAGAAACAGGGAGGCAAATTGAGAGAGAAGGAGATGATGGAGTGGTGAAAGAAATGAACGAGAAAGCAAGTACTGAGACCAGGAAATGTGTGCAGGATTCTGAGGAAATGTTTCAAACAAACCTGTTTGATGGAGTTAAGTCAGCAAATGGTGGATGTATAATTACAACCCTCTAGTCAGGAGGGCTGCAGGATGATTTACTTAAAGAAATGGTGGTGCAGAGTGAGCCAGGAAATAAAGGAGATGTTTCTTGGGGGGACATTATGGAGAAAATACAAAGGGAGGATGCAGAGACAATCCTGAAGAATAGTGGTGCAATGGAAAAGAAAACATATGTTTAGAAAGTAAAAGAAGGCAAAAGCGGAATAGCAAAAAAGGCAGAAGAAAATGAAAAATGGAAGTACATGGTAAAGATGCAAATTAAAAAAGTCAAAGAAATGGACACGTATGAAGTGTGGGATAATCTAATAATTCCCTTGGGTGTAAAGGTACATGAGGTAAGAGCAGTTATTCTTATTAAGAAACACACATTTTGTGATATTATATCTGAGACTCTTTTTTTAATGGAAAATTTTCTTGGAGAATATAACAAAAAGAAAGACTGTAACCCATGGAATCTTTATATGATAAAAGCATTTAACAGGGAAACAAAAAATAAGATTGATGTAGAATTGTGTACAGAGGTAGAAAGAGAGACTTTGAAAGGACATTTGAAAGCTTTATGTAAAGAAGTACTGGACATTGCAAACATTTATAACAAAAGGGGTTTATGGACTGGTGGATGGGATTCTAATATTGTGTTAAAAATTGACAGAGAAAAAAACATACATATACCAAGGATGTTAAATGTGGAGGGGAAATAGGGTTGTTGTAAAATACTGGGAACAACCAAAAACATGTTTTTTTGTGGGCAAAGAAGGACATTTGATAAGTAACTGTGACATCAAAAATGTTATATTTATGGGCAATGGGACAAATTACAAAAAATACAAACAACATTGGACGTTTATGGATGAATTACAAAAATGAAAATAAGACTAAGGTAAAAGAAAAAGAAAGAGAAGAAAATGAGCAAAGAAAACAAATTTTAGAAGTAGTAGATATAGAAGAAAACTTAGATGACAAAAAATAAGAAAGAGGACTGTGATGGCCAGCTATATCCCACTAGACTGACAACAATTAATGTTAGACATCCCTTACTATTTTGGGTCAGTAACTAAGGTGCTTCAATCCTCACTACTGACTCCAATATGAGACTGTCACTTAAACAGAAGTAATAGTTCACAATTTTCAAAGCTTTCCTGCATCAAGAGGAGGAGGAGAAAGAGGCTAAAACCCCAAATTCCCACACCCAGGCGCAATTTTCCCCCAAGAGCACAACAGGAACATGCTCTATTTTCCTGGGACTGGACTATATACCTCTGTCCACCCTTACTGTATTTTCTTTTTGTATGCTTCAGAGCAACATCCCAGTTTAAGACCTCTGATACACTCATACTCAAAGTAAATTTAAATCTCACACATCCAACACTTCTGGGAAAGCCTGACACAGATTCCAGCTGTGTCCCTTCCCCAAAATAATACGGTAATGCTGCCACCAATCAGAGTATCTTCATGCCCATCTAAAGGGATGTCCAATTATGAAAATTAAATATCAAAAATAACCATAAGTGTCCAGGCCTTCAATGTGACCTGGGAAGTATTAAACAGGTATAAACACTCTCTAATCACTAAAGAAAAACACTGGTTTCCAGCCACAATGTAAAGTAATGAGAAAAATTTAATAATAAGTAAAATGATTCCAAGAATATAAATCAATAGCTTTCAATAAACTCTAAAACTCAATCAGCAGAAATGTAAAATTAAACTGCAAGATAAGAGTCTATTATTCTAGAAAAACTCTATCTTAGTAACTAAGCTTTCCTAATCTAACTAAAAATTACTGTCCCTGATCTAATCTAACACATAATAGCAAGGCAAAAGTCAGGCTTACAGCTTTTGATGAGTTCTCTTCATGGGTGTCCACTGACTGCAACTCTTCACTAACAGCTACACTTCACTTGCAAAACTGCAGTCTCAACTGTCTTATTTTATAAAAATAACAGCCAGTTGTTTGAAAGAGTTATTTTCCTGTCAATCAGCTGTTTAAATAATCACTTAGCAACCAGGAACATTCTAATGACATAATCTACTGTTCCGCTGAGTCTCCACAGTACTTTAGAATGTCCCTCACACACATGTGCAATTAAAAATGCATCAAAACACTAACAGATTCTTTGAACATTCTGTGTAAGCAGGAAATACTCAATATGTAAAAATGTATTTACATTTCACAATTAGACATGTTGGCATACAATACAAATTAGTTTGAAAATATGCACAAATCCCCTGGTAGACATGCTAACCCAGATGACAGTGCTTTCATTTTTGTCACAAGGACAAAGAAGAAGTCTCTGAAATAAATGATGAAGAAGACATAAACTAGAAGGTAATAAAAGAGGGAAATTCTATTGGTAAAATGGTAAAAGACAAGAAAGAAAATTTAAAGGGATAATTACAACAGAAAAAAGAAAGAAAATGGGTGAAAAAGAATATATAAAGCTAAAGACTGAGGCTTTGTATAATGGTTAAGGTGATTCTCACCCTTTTGAAGGACATTTATTAGGCTTAAAATGGCCTATTAGGAAAAGTAGCCTAGTCATTAGTGAGCTTCTGAAATCATGAATATAAGGAAAATGAACATTTTAGAGCACTTTCTGTAAATGTGACTAGTATTAAGTATATGGTAAGAAGAATATGAATTTTGGAGTGGCGTAATACATGTGACATAGCTGTAATTATATTAAAATACACAAGATTTTTAACACATGAAGAAAGATTGCAAACAAAGAAATTAATGGAAGATTAGCCATTGCAGATTTAAAATGGAAAGAACAAGTATATAGACTTATAACATTATATGCTTATACTAATTGTAAAGAAAGAGAAAGCTTATTTCATCAAATTTAAACTATGTATTGATAAATATGAGTATTATGATAACAGGAGACTTTAATTGTGATTTAAGAGGCAAGTGTAAAAAAGAAAAAGAAATGATATAAGAACAAATGTTAGAAGTTATAAGATGTGGCAAGTTAAAACTTTGGGACAAAAATTCATGGACTTACAAAAGGGGTATTATATAATTGAAATATATTATTTTATAGTATCAGAAGGTTTAGTTAAAGGGGAGGAGGAGGTAGTTGAAACAGGATTTTCTGTTCATTGTGAAGTATGGCTAGAGATAAAGGAAAACAAGCAATATATATTAAATATGCAAAGGAAGAAAAAGGATAAATGAGAAAGCATGGAATGAATAAGAAAAGAGGTTAGTAATACAGTTATGGAAATATCATATTACTGTGAAAGCATTTTATAAAAATTGGTCTGAATGGTGGATGATATTTAAGGGAAATACAAAAAAATGTTTTTTACAGTGGCAATATGATATGCAAAATAAAGAAAGAAAAATATAAAAGAAAATACAATGATGCATTGGAAGATTTAGAACATAATGATATAAAGTACATTGATAAAGAAAAAGAATTATGTGAAAGAAATAAAAACTGTACAATAATTGTTATATAAGCAAAGATATTTTTTACAAGGAAAAAGAGAAGTATTGAGTTACTTAAGGAGATTAGTAAAGGAAGATGGTAGTGTAATGAGAGAAATAAAAAAATGTAAAAGGTGAAACAGAAAGAACTCTGGAAAACATGAAAAGAGTAGTACAGTAAGTACAACAAATGTTTAAAGAAAAAAGAAGGTAGTAAAAAACATGGAAAGTAAAAAAAGTTAACAGAAAAAGAGAGCAAGCAGTTAGAAAAGGAAATGAGGTAGATAAAGTATTAGGAAACGTAAATATATTTTTAGCTGTAGGCTAAGATGGGATAGGGTATGAAGTGTATCAAAATTTAAGGGATTGGCAAAAAATATTTTTTTAAGATTTTGAATGAATGGTTAAATGAAGATTTTATGTATAAAGAATTATGTGGTAGAATACTTATATTCATATTAAAGAAGAAAGATAGAGGATGATTAAAAAGCTAAAGACCAATAGTAATTAATAATAATGATTATAAGATATTTATGAAAATAACACAAAAAAAAACTAAACTAAAATGGAAAATATTTTGGAAGATAGCATATATAGTATAAAGGGTAATGGTTGTCAAGAATTATTAATGATATAGAAATTGTGGATAATATTGTGAACAGAAAAAAAGAAGCAAAACCACAATGAGAGACCTTAATAAGGCATATGACACAATTAGACATGAAATCTTATCGGTAATAATGAAATAATACAATATAAGTGAGAACATTAGGAAATTACGTATGTCAGTGTATAGTAATAATAAAGTAAAGCTACTTGTAAATGGCTGGTTAAGCCAAGAGGTTCATATGAAGAGTGGTGCAAGATAGGGATGCCCAATAAATTGTATTCTCTTTGCATTAGTTATGAATGTGATAGTATGAGAAATAAAGTAGAAAATGAAGGAGGTGGGGTATATAACACCTGAAAGGTTAAGAATTCCATCTCTGTTAACATACGCAGATGACATTACAATAATTGCAAAAAAAAATGTGGATAAAAGAAGCAATAGTTTGCACAACTGAGTTTGTAGAGATGATAGGGATGACTTTAAATAAAGAGAAAAGTAAAGGTTTAGGTGATGTAGTAAAGATTGGGGTATGTATTTTATAATGAATGAAGTTCCTGGGTTAGGTATAAAATTTGGGAATAAAGATGCAAGTAAAATTCAATGGGAAAAAGCAATAGAAGAAATAAAACAAACCTGTCTTTTCTGGAGAACATATAAAGTATCATTCAGAAAAAAAGGCTTATTTGATAAATTTAGCACTGATGGGAAAATGGCATATTTAGCAAGTGTAATTATGTTGCCAACAGTATTTGAAAAGGGATTATTACATAGATTTTTTTTTCATTTATATAGGGTTTTAGGTTAGCCTCAGTAGAAAGAGGAGTTTTTTATGTAAATAATGAGGACGGAGGTTAAAGGATAATTAACCCAGTGGTATACAATGCTTCATTAAATTTGTACAAAGTATTAAAGTGGGTAAATGAAAAAGATGAGAGATTAGTAGTAAAAGTGTACAAGTATATGTATGTTAAATTTTGGGGAATGGTAAAAAAGAGTACAAGAGAAAAAGAGTGCATAAATGAAATAAAATGTTACCAAGAAAAAATATTTTTGTGGAAAATAAAAATTGATGGTGTAGGAAAAAAATAGAAAAGTATGGTATGAGAATGTAATGATAAAACACTACTATGTAAAAACTATGGGGAAATGTAGCAGATGAAAAAATAAAGCTACAAAAATAAGAAGCAAATGGTGTAATCAGAAAGTAGAATGTTAAGATTTTTTTGTGAAGACTGGTGATAGATAAACTGTCAGCCAAAAGAAATATGTCATATAAGAAGAAAAGTGGTAAAACATGTTTACATTGTCATGAAGAAGAAACTATGTTACATGTTTTTGAAATGTAAAAGATTAAAAAACGTATGGGGAAGGCTAAATAAAGAACATTTTTTGAAGATATAAAAGAAGTAGCTAAAATAAACATGGATATGATTACATATGGATATTATAAAAATAGAAGTAAAGAATATGTTAAAAGAATAGATAAAAAGTTGTCTTATATGGGTTATATAGAATGAAAGAATAAATTAAATTATGTTTAATGGTAAATGGATTTTAACAACAAAAGGAGTGGAGGTCTAACAGGGATGAAAATTAGTATGATAGTGTTAACAGATTGTGTGTGTGTGTGTGTGTGTGTGTGTGTGTGTGTGTGTGTGTGTGTGTGTGTGTGTGTGTGTGTATATATATATATATATATATATATATATATATATTGTACACTTTCTAAATATTTGTAAATATGTAAATGTTTTGTAAATAATAGTTATTTTTGTATATAAATCAAGGACCCCTACTCTTTCAATAGGTGTTGTGGAATATTTTACATCCACCTGATCTACCAACTTAAGCAGATGGGGCCTGAGTTTAATGTCTCATCTAAAGGATGTCACGCTCAAGAGTGCAGCACCCCCTTATGTTGCACTGCAGTGTCATCAATCAATCTACCTGGTGTGGGAACAGAACTCAGCATTCTGCATCAAAGGCAAGAGTGCCACCTGTTGCACCACTGACACTGCAATTGATAACTTAATCATGGATGTGTGGATAGCATTTGCTTAGTCTGACATCATTTGTCTCGTACTTGAAAATCACTTGACTGCTGATCAAGCACAACTTTTTCAAACACTTTGATAGAAAGCTAATGATACTGATGGAGTGAAAGTTTTCCAGTTTTTATGTATCACCATTCTTAAAGAGTGGAATTATTTTATACTATTTCCAGCTCGCAGGGAGAGGTCTGTCTCTTATACTTCTATTAATTAACATGGTAATGGGGAATACAATGTAGTTCGTCACTTGTCTAAGAAAACATGGAGGAAGATTATGTAAAGATGTCAAAGCCATATTGTTTGTTCTTTCTAAGTAACCTACTTACTGGTAACATGGTTGTTGGTCTGAGGACAAATAATTTACCCTTCACTTATGCTAACCTTGGAACCCGTGAAATATAAAATAGGTTCATAGATTCATGTGTGTTTACTAGGCTAAAGACCACAAGGGCCTTTTTAACCCTAGCCATGCATCCCAAATCTATGACAAGTTCTGATACCCTTGATAAGTGTAAGCATGGGCATGAGAGATGAACCATTTACAGGTTACCTGTTTGCAATAGAGACATAGGTGCCAAACCAAGGATGAATTTCCGGTTTCCCATCCATCCAGATGTTTGGAGCCAAATTGGTAATCAGCTGTTCCTATTAAGTGAGGGTGAATTGCCCGGATTATCCCACACTGCCTTATTCCTCTCATAGTTATATCATGTCCCTTCATATTTGGTGGATTTTCATGTCAGTGATTCTCATGTAGTGCTTTGCCCACAGTCTGCAATGACCACCAGTAATGCTGACATTCGTAGCATCCTCTAACCATATCTTGATGCTTAGTATTGCCTCACTATCCATGAATGGCACACCACATATGCATAATGCATCGACAAACCCAACATGTCCTCTTCATTTAAGACGTTTCTTTTTTCTTGGCTGTAACCATGCATGAGAGTAAAAATGTGGCACTACGAAATATGCCACACATTCATAATCATAACAATAGTCTCTAATCTGATTTTGCAATTGCTAATGTCCTGTTGTGAAAGACAAAAACAAATTCTCCTATGCACAAAGAACACCTAAAAACTGACATTATAGCCATGCAGTGCTATACAAATCTTACATATTAGGCCTAAAATAAGATACAATGCATGCATAATGCAGTATGCATACTGGTGAAGTTTGTGAATAACATTGTCTGATACTTTGTAAAATCAGCATTGATTTTAACACTCACTGCTTGATACTTTATATCATTAGCATATATTTGCATACTGAGATATTTGGTGTACTGGATGGTGCAAACTATACATAGAATCATGGAATTACAAGCCTGGATATATAACACAACACACATATTGGCTTGGACTGCAAGTTTAGAAATTCCCATGTGCGATGACAGTCCCAACATTGTAAATATGTTACCATTAGTACATGACCCTTACAGCATTCACCAAGCATATGGGTGCATTACAAACACATATTTTAGTAACTACATAGATGATCACTGTGCATAATAGTGTAAGAGATGACACAGTGGGTTGGAGCAACAGCATAGCTCTGATAGACAGTATTCCTTCTTAGCCTGATCCATCTTTTTTATCTTCCACTTTTTCCTGCACTCCTTTCTTTTAATGGCTTCCTGGACTTCTGCATTCCACTACAAGCTTTCCTTATGTATCTTATTTCCATACCTGGCTTGGTTGCATATCTGTTCTGTAATCCTCACACATGTTTTGAGGCACTGCCATTCTTCTTCAACTCTACCTATTTCCTCTTCTTCCTGAGGTGCTAGAGCCCCGAGTAATTTCTTGAAATGTTGTGTTTCTCTTCAGTCAATGTCCAGGTCTTCAGACTGGTCTCTGTTGACCGTAGAGCCTTCTCGAACCACGGCTTGCAGTTGATTGTGGCATCCAGTGGTTTATGCTGTGGGATTACTGTTTCGCTGAGGTTGACTTTGCTGATTCTGCTCCAGTGCCCTTTCCTTACTGGCAGAAGTCTACCTGAGTTGTATCTCTTTCTGAACCATGTGTCAGTTATTATCATACCATTTGCCAGACAGAAGTCTAGAATGACCTGTCCTTTTTTATTCCTGTTGCTCCACGCCTGTGGACCTAGGCAGCCCTCATATCTTGTTTTGTTTGCTCCGATATGTGCATCGAGGTCACTCATTATCAGCACCAATTCGTGTTGTCCTGCTTTATCTAGTAGGTCATGTCTGAATGCACTCTTCCTCACTATCACAACCCTTCTGTGGGGCATAGTCTGAGATTATGAATACTGCTCTATCATTAGGCTGGAGTTTGATTTTCATGAATCTGTCATTAATTCTGATGACATCCCTCGCTGCCTCCTAAAGCTTCTCCCTCACCACAATTCCCACACCATTTATAGCCTGTCCTTCTTCTGAGTAGTAGACTCTGGATCCCAAGCCAAGTGGCTGTCCAGATTTTTCCTTGCCGTCATGTCATCCACTTGCAAACTCTGTCCTGTCAGTAAACCTACACTGAGTGTAGCAATCCTTAGCTCATGTTTGGCAGGTTGATTGATTTTACGTTCAGCTTTCGCTCAACAGAGCTATCCCAGGTAACCCAAGCCAGGCCACTGGACACCTTCTGGCCAGCAATTTATTGACCCAGGGCTGCTGGGCTTTATGGTGGGCGTCCACTGGCCAGCTGGGCATATACACTCCTCCCACCATAAACATGGGTCCCTGGTGTAGGTTGGAGTAGACTGGGTCCTCAACCCACTTATCACTAGCAGCATGCCAATTTGATGACATTAATCAACATAACCAAATCGCCTAGAGTCATATTTTTACACTATCGAGTGGCTAGGCACTCAACCTATAATCCATGTTCTACTATCTTGATGATACTGCTCACCACAGTAGATGCCCAAAGTGGCTGGTCTGTACACCCCCCCCCAATACGGCGCCATCTAGAGTCTGTGCTGCTGCTCACAGCTCCATTCTTTGATGAGTCTTTTTCAGAGGTGGGAGGAAACCTGCAGAGATACAGAAAGAACAGGCAGACTCAAAACTGACATTGGTCTAAGGTCAGGATTGAACCTTGTCCCTTGTCCATGGGTGGTGAAAACCTTAACCATTATGCCAACTGCTGTACCTACATCCTAGCATTTGTGAGATACAGTTCATGTGTGGTTTCTCTCAGGACACATCTCCTTCTGTGGCAAGGAGTTGTCACTATCACTGATTTGTTGTGGTGTGACCATCATCAAGATAGCCATGAATTTTTTTCTTTCTATGGCCACCCCCTCCTTCCCAGTGATGTACATGTCTACCTAGCAAAGGGCCTTCCTTGTCTTCCACAACATGCATGGTGCTTCCACGCATGCAAAATAAAAGCCATTGCAGGAATGCAGCATAGCAGTCCCAAGTGCACACCTCCATTCATATGCTGCATTTTGGACACCTGTCTTGCAGTGGAGGGTTTGCTTCACTACCCTCAGCATGAGTGAGCTGGCATCAGTCCCTCAGACCAACCCTCCCCTATAAGCTACCTCAACCTCCAAGTCATTAATTGATTTCAGATTATCTGGAAGCACCTTATCATTTGCATGTGTAACACGAGCATTGTTAAAGGCATCTCATGAGTAATAATGAAAATAAAATCAATATTCATCTTTCTAGTCAGTATGCTTTATATTTAGGGTCTATATTATATCCTCGAATGCTTAAAAAAGTGAACGCTGATTGATCAAACTTAATTTTGCGAAACTGCAAAATATCGAAGCAGCAGAAACTCAAATTTTTTCCTAGGGAAAGAATTCGGTTGTCCATTTCTGTTGCTTTGGTATTTTCAGTGTTATGGTGGAAAGTTACCGGTCGGATTCAAGTAAGTGTGCGATTGTGTGGATGTGAGTGTTAGGGTGATTTAGGTGAGTTAGGGTTAGGGCTTGGGTTAGGTGTGTGTGTGATTGAGTGGACATGAGGGTTAGGGCAGATTTAAGTGAGTTAGGGTTAGGGAGCGGGTGAGGTGAGTGTGTGATAGTGACGGACCTTAGGGTTAGGGTTTGGGTTAAGGTAAGTGAGTAGTTAGTGGTGTGTGCATAGTTTAGTATAGGGTTAGGTATCAGATTTTAGGTGTATGTGTGTGGATTTCTGTTTGTTTGGTGTGCTTGTGTTGTGTGTATGTGTTTTGGATCAGCAATTTTTTTCCCTGGGAAAAAAATCACTGATTTGACAGTTCGAGATTGTAAGCTTTCGCTTAAATTAGGTCGATCAATCAGCGTTCACTTTTTTAAGCATTCGATGATATAATATAGACCCTATATTTAGTACCAGCAAATTAGTAAGACATAGTTATTCATTGGTCCCTCAGATATTTACCTTATATACTGGTCATTTGTTAGTAGGTAATAAATGAATGTCAGTTAAATGATCCTAATTAAGGAGATCAGAGATGTAAACTGATTGCTTGCGCTAATTATATTATAGTGTTGGTGCTTACTTGCAACGTTCAGATAGAATTAATAGATTCATATAATGTGTCTTGGATATGAAATTGAAAATTAATAAAAAACTGGGGTATTGGTAAATGGCAACAAGATCTAGGTCATTTATGCTGCTGAAAAACATTGCTGTGTATGGGGACGTTTTCATTTTGCCATGTTGAATGCATTGCCTGATATCATTTCATCTTAGCTGTTGAATGGTATTGAGATCTGGTTTAGTAATCAATCTGATGATTTAATATGTTATATAAGACAAACCTAGATCTCTTTTGAGATATAACATGGTTTATTTGAGAACAAGGTTAGGAATGTATACATTTAATACATTGCTAGTTAGTAAAAACCTAAGATATGGTTTAAGATTATTAGAATTTGTGATATTTTGCAGAAATTTCTAATAGTTTAAGCAGTGTATTTGTACTGAAATTTGTTTTAAAACCCAATGTATGAAAGTTATTTATGAGTATGTCAGATAATGGTTTATCATACTTATAAATTTATAAATGCAATACAATTTCAGGAAGTATAAAATATGTGAATTTCTCTAACCAGATTAAATTCCTACCTAGACTGGAAGACTATGAGAAGAGACACTATAGTCAAAGTAAGTATTTGGATTTTCCATTTTTCTTTTTCTAATATTTTGGTGAAATGAGACTATAAAACCAATATGGACTGTATACAGTACGTTGTTCTTTTTGACATAATCATCATGTTATACAAATATGGGAGTTTTCATGGCAAATTAGTTATGTACAAGGTGTTTGCAATTACGTTTCTTGTCTCTGGTGGTCCATATAAGAGGGCCACTTCCAAAATCTTAACAAATGGTTTGATAGTCTGGCCCTTTTATACTGCCTGTAGGTTAAAGTTTTATCATGATCTCAGTTTATAGCATGAATAAATGCACTGGAACAATGCAATGGCAGCTCAGATTATGCACTTAAATGGATATGTCTAATCTGTAATGCTGGTGATAAAATCTTTGCTTAATTTACAAAAAAAAAAAAATGAAAACTGCTGCTGACATGACATGCATATAAAAGAAGCATACTTCTATGATGTTTATATTTTTTAGTGCTGTAGATATAAAATATAATTTCTAAACCAATAAGGATTTTTTTGTGGATAAAACATGTTCTGATGAAATTGCTGGTCAGGTGATTCAATTTCTAACTCCTGCAAGTATGACATTTTATGCCATATTGTCTGCACTGATGTATTAATATGCTATCCTGTATACGGCATTAACTTTGCTGGTCAATGTTCTGGTCTTTGGTGCAGGCTGGAGAAGTTGTTTGACCGCAACTGAGCTACAAAATATAAGTATTTTTTGATTATTTTAACAGATTACTGTTTTTATAATTTAATATATATAAAGCACTTTGTCTATTCAGAATCTTCAGAAATCTTTTTCTGTTTAAAAACTGTCATAGCTTGTTGTCTTAGGCTATTGTATAAACTGAAACATTTACTCTGTGTAATTATCTCTTGGCTAGTGGGGGCTGGTTCTTTTGTGTTCTTGTAAAAAAGTTGTTGTTCTGGTCTTTGGTGCAGGCTGGAGAAGTTGTTTGACCGCAACTGAGCTACAAAATATAAGTATTTTTGATTATTTTAACAGATTACTGTTTTTATAATTTAATATATATAAAGCACTTTGTCTATTCAGAATCTTCAGAAATCTTTTTCTGTTTAAAACTGTCATAGCTTGTTGTCTTAGGCTATTTTGTCCCACCCTCCCTCCCTGTTGGTGTCTTGCTCTTATACTTGGTGGCTTTGCAGTTGCCGCCCTACTGTGACACACCTCCCAGTCTAGTGTCATTAGCTCATTCTTCTTAATACAGAGAGAACATTTGATAAGGCCTTCTGTTCCTCCTTTTACCTTTTCAAAAAGTAAAACAAAACTTTTTTTCTTCTTCGCCTGAACCTTCTTGTGTTCTGACTGTCCTTCTCAAACATATTGGAAATATACAGTATATTTCAGAGCATTTGTTATAACTGTATTTGCTATAACCGATTTAAGTATTTTTTCTGGCTTTTGAATATTTACTGCTTAGCGACTGCATCTTAGCCTGTTTATACAGCTCTGCATTCTATTTAAACTGTTTTTGTGTTGATTAACTGTTTTGCACTCTTAAAAGTTATTTGTTGCTTAATTTTACCTGTAGGCTAACACACTCAAGTGTGCTAGCCACTTAAAAGCATTTATAGCATTTACTGTCTGTTTTTTTTCCTTGTCTCTGTAAAAAAAAAAAAAAAAAAAAAAAAATCTGTTGTTTTCCCACCTTACTGAACTAGAGTAGTCCAGTTTCAGAGTTGCTGATCCCTGGGCTTTGTTTTTAGTTCCTGTTACTGATCCATTGCCTTATTAGGAAGGAGGGAAGTTTCTTTGCTTACCAGTGGGAGTGGGAAGCACTGAGCAGCCTGTGTGTCCGAATTTGTGCAGTTTCAGCGGGAAACTAGTAGTCCAATCGCCGCTTTGTGCCAATTCCTAGCACCTTTCAGCCCCTGCTATAAAACACGCTAAACACGTGTTTTCCAGCTTGTACCAACTCTGCACAGATCCTCGTGGTGGCCTGCAGAGTGATCCAAGCAGCAGAGAGCTAAAAGAGTGACTTTCTACCAGATATAAGTATTTTTGTGGCTTTCCCACTGTTATTAAGCTAGCGACTGCATTTCGCCTGTTTTACTGCTACTTTAAGTGATTTCTGCATTTTACACTGTTTATTGCACTTTAAGTTACTAATTGTTGCAAATTGTTTCTGTAGGCTACACACTAAAGTGCGCTAGCCGATTTACAGCATTTATAGCATTTACTGTCTGTTTTTTTTTTCCTTATCTCTGTAATAAAACAAAAAAATCTCTTGTTTTCCCACTTTACTGAACTAGAGTAGTCCAGTTTCAGAGTTGCTGATCCCTGGGCTTTGCTTTTAGTTCCTGTTACTGATCCATTGCCTTATTAGGAAGGAGGGAAGTTTCTTTGCTTACCAGTGGGAGTGGGAAGCACTGAGCGGCCTTTTTGTCCGATTTGGTGAAGTTTCAGCCAGAAACTAGTAGTCCATTGGTCGTTTTGGGCCAATTCCTAGCTCCCTTCAGCCCCTGCTATAAAACACGCTAAACTGTACTGCTGATCTAACCAGCATATCCTATAACTGAAAAGTTCATCTCTACTTGATTCCCAAGTAGACTATTCTCTATCTGTAAAGCCTAGCACTTACTCCTACAGTACTTGCACCTTGATAAAGCACTCTTATTATAGATAGTACCCCACCAGCCCAAAACCCACTTCCCCGAGTCCTTTGAAAGTTCTTTATCTACTACTTCTAGTATGTCGAGGATCAGTTGCTAGTGTCCTCTCCAGCTCAACTGGTGAACCTGGGAATATTGAGGCAATGTTACAATTGCCTCATGTACACAGACAATCCTCTCCTTCTCCCACAAAACACAAATACATGCGAGAGATGCAACTATACGGCCAAACTGGAGGCTGAGCTCTCTCAACATAGGACTGGCAAGACCAGACAGGAGGAGAAGGCAACCACACACAATACATACCCAGTCACACATGGTACCATCACAACTTCAAATCTTACACATACTCACACAAAGACATACTCGGAGGCTCTGGTCAAAAATTTACCAAAACAGCAGAGGCCACCAAAGCAGACACCCAAACAAATACCACCTCACGACCCAACACATGCAACACATAGACCACACAGTCAGAGTGTCAAACAGTCACAGCCCTTAAGGCCAAACAAAATGCCAGACACACTTGTCATTGGTGATTCCATAGTCAGACACACTGGCGTCCGCTCACCAGACTGAGTAAGGAGAAGGTCACAGTAAGCTGCCTGTCGGGCGCTAGAATCCGCCACATAACGCAAGCACTCAGGTCTCTCAACAGCAGGTACAAGTACGACTCAGTCATTGTCCACGCTGGTGTCAACAACCTGAGACGTACCTCCTTGGACTACATGAAAGGGACGTCGAGGAGCTCTCTGATTATGTAGCCCAGGCAGGTATGACCCTGACCTTGAGCAGTATCCTACCTTCACCTAGAATGATGCCACAATACAGTGATAAGATGATCAGCTTTAATAACTGGCTTAAATTCTGGTGTCATTCAAAGGGGATCCAATGTCTGTCTGCCTGGGATGACATGCTGGACAAGCCACGCTGCTATAAGGGACGGCTTGCACCTGTCACCCTGGGCTTCCGGATATTGGCAAAGGCTCTTGCCACCCCATAGTGCCTTTTTAGGCAAGGCTCAAATTCTAAACCTACCACCCTAGAACACCAAAAAGGAAAAACTAAGGGTAATGCTGCTCAATGCCAGAAGTCTCAATCTCAAGATGCACGCACTCGAGGCCCTTCTCAATATGGAGAACATCGATGTCTGTGCTGTGACAGAAACCTGGTTCAAGGCTCCTGAGAGCACCCCAGCACTAACAGGTTTCACCTCATATCATGTTCCGCCCCAAAATCCGGACAACACCAAGAAAGGAGGGGTGTCCATATTCATAAAGGACACCCACACCTCAAGGTTGGTGGCAACGCACGATGCATCTGAGACCATCCAGGTGCAATTAACCATAGGCAAGACTGCTCTGCAATTTGTAGCATGTTACAGGCCACCCTCTCAAACTCAGGAACCTCACATGGCCTTCCTGAAAACATTGGAGGGATAAATGTATCTCCAAACACCATCATACTAGGTGACTTCAACTACCCTAATATAGACTGGGAACACTACTCAAGCCCGAACACTCTAACCCAAAGATTCCTGGAGTTCATAAACTCAAATGCCATGGAACAACTAGTCACCATCCCCACAAGAGGTGAAAACATACTTGATCTCATCATCACGAACATGGGATCAAAATGTTCAACACCGAAGTATATCCCTCACTGGTGAGATCAGATCATAAACTAATCTCGCTGGAGGTCCTCATCCCGCCCCACCTGAAACAAAAAAAGACCACAGTGAAAAACTTCTCAAAAGCCGATTTCACACTTCTAAAAACTAGTGTGGTCTCCTTTAAGGCCCCTGAGCCAGTGGTAAACATTACTCAAACCGCTGAATCACTTACAAATGCCTTCTACCAGCACCTACAGGACTGCATGGATCAGGCAATCCCAAACAAAACTAAGACTCTCTGTACCAAAGGCAAGCGTCCAGTCTGGTGGACCCCAGCCATAAACAAGCTCTACAACAAAAGGAGGAAGCTACTACAAGATAGAGCAAAATCCTTGAAAGGTAAGACACCTTTGATCATTATAAGTAAAAAACTAAGAGCTCTCATAAAATCATCCAAGGCAAATTTTGAGAGAAAAATCGCCAAGGACTCTAAAGACAATCATAAGGCCTTCTTTAGCTATGTTAGAAACCTAGGAGGAAACTCCCAGATATGCTCAGAATTAGTTCAAAATGATGTGAAAATTACTGAACCTACACACATTGCTAACATACTGGCTGACAGGTTCAGTGCAAACTTCTCCCCTCCCCAAAAGGAGAAATATCTATTCCAGAGGATTGTAACCCCACAAACATCTCCAACGCCCAGGTGAGAACTGCCCTCACTAAGGCAAAAAACAGCATCCATGGGACCGGATGGTGTCCCCGGCTGTGTGCTTCATGAACTCAACGAGGAATTAAACCCACAGTTAGGACAGCTGTTTAATCTTAGCCTCACCTCAGGATACGTACCCAAGGAGTGGCGACGGCGACTGTGGTCCCACTTCATAAGGGCGGTGCCTCCACAGACCCTGGAAATTACCGCCCCATTAGCTTGACAAGCCTTATCTGCAAAGCCATGGAGAGGATCATAATGGAACTCATAAATAAAGACATAGGGAACTTGCAGACTTTGGATCCAACCCAGTTTGGCTTTGTCAAAGGCAGATCCTGCCTCTTAAACTTGGTTGACTTTTTCGAGACAGTCACCAAGGCCATTGATGAGGAAAGGCAGTCCATACAGCCTACCTCGACCTGGCAAAGGCCTTCGACACAATACCCCACTCAGGTATCATCGAAAAACTCATCAGCTTGAATGTAAACCCATACATCACAAGATGGGTTGCAAACTGGCTAAGCGACAGAACCCACAGGGTCAGAGTTGCTGGAGCCATGTCAGACTCAAAGCCTGTCACAAGTGGTGTCCCACAGGGCTCAGTCCTGGGTCCACTCTTGTTCGGCATCTACTTTTCTGAAGTACAAGCAAACACAGGAGGGTTATGGCTGACAAAGTTTGCAGATGACTGCAAACTGGGCGCCATAGTCGAAAACACATCTGACACAGATATCCTCCAGAAGGGCCTCACAGAGACGGATAACTGGTGCCAGAGCCATGGCCTGAAGTTAAACGCCAAAAAATGCATAGTCATACCCTTTGGGAAAAACAAGGTTACCCCTAGCTACCATATAGGTGACAATCCACTGAGCACAGAAAAAGTCATCAGGGATCTGGGGACCCAAGTTGACGGTGGTCTTTCGTTTGACACTCATGTTGCTAAAGTAGTTAGGAAAACCTTCTATATCGCCCACCTGATCATGAAGGGATTCACATCTAGATCAAGGGAGGTCATCGTCCCCCTGTACTCATCACTCATTAGACCTATGATTGAGTACAATGCCCCGTTCGGAATGTATCTGACCAGACACCTGATGCAGCTTGAAAGGCCCCAAAAGTTCCTCACCAAAAGGATAAAGGGTCTCAAAAATATGTCTTATGCTGCCCGACTGAAAGAACTCCAGCTTTATTCAGTCTCATACCGCTTGCTCAGAGGTGACCTGTGCCTGACATATAAGGCCATGTCAAACCCAGATTTGATGAATATGCTTCACCTCAAAAATCTAGATCCCTCAGAACCACAAGGGCGGAGACTTAAACCTTGACACGGTTATAAATAGAACGTGCTGGAGGGACAGATTCATCACCCAGAGACTCCCTATGCTGTGGAACAAAATCCCGGTACATGTGAGGCAGAGCACCTCGCTGGCCTTGTTCAAGAGGAATCTTGACCAATGGATGGGAGATCGCAGATATACCCCAGGGATTACTTCAGTGTCACTGCTTGACAGAGGCACAGAAAAATGATAGGCATAGTTTTTATTCAAACTAAAGGGGTGGCGAAAGCCACATAACTATGGGCTAGGCTTATAAATGCCCTTGGGCAGATAGCCTAGTATGAACCTATGAACCTATGAACCTATGAACCTATGAACTTGAGTACAATATAATACTAGGTTATAGTCATATTGCTTTGTAGATGAGGAATGTGCATAATATGGTACTGTTACACTGTCTGTGCCAACCTTAAATCAAGTCACAGATGTAAGTATCATCAGTGACACACATTATCATAATGTGTCTCTTGCAGGACTTGTAGCGCCATATGTTACCATTCATAGTATGCTTTGATAACCTTTCTTTGCTGTTTTTCCATAGCCAGTGATGTCAGACACCTTACATTTTGCAGCTATTTTACTCGAGTGATGCTGTCTACCTGATTTCATACAATGTTATGTTATTCATGGCTGCATTTAATACAGATTCCTACAGTTCAGGATCTAATCCAATGGCAAGACAGGGAATAGCATTTGCATGTAGCTTGTATTCAGGTGTAGTGTTACAGCTGCAAGGTTATGCACATTTTTATTACTGAGGTAGGTGGCTGTCTGTGGGGTCACTTTAAGAGTCAGATATGACTTGCAAGATAAGAGACAGAGTGATCCCTGTATTGCTGTACTATTTCACACAAAATCAGAAGAGCAGTGTAACCCTGTTATCACCCTGTTATGTTTCTTTCCTTTGAACTTGACCACAAGCAAAAGTAAGATATGTGATGTATATGAAGAATTGCAAGTCAAAACACAGACTACTCATTTGGTCAAAACATTTGCATTGGTATAAAAAAGAGCAATTGCATAAATGAGTGAATGCTTATTGGGAGACATCTGCCTTTCTGCAAGAAAAATCTGTCATGCATAAAGATAAGTGAAATAATGCATATTTGTTCAGAATGGTTTTCAGCATTTGCATGTTATGTGTTGAATTGCCTGTTATAAGGGGCTTGGCACATTCCATGACTGGTAACAGAGCTTTCACCCCCCAGCATGCCTTGCTTGCAGAAACCATTTCTGTGTGATGTACAATGACAGACTCTCATCTAGACATAAAACAAAAACCTGATTGATAGGTGTAACTGTAGACTCAGTAATTAATATATTACCTACAAAATTAGGGAGAGATTTTAAGTACTGTTCTTAAACATTTATAAAGTTACTAGATTGACATGTCTTGTATTAACATACATTTTCTGAAAGATATGAAGTATGAAACTCAAATGTATGTCATTATTTAATGACTTCAGTCCAGAATGATTAATAAGAAACCATAAATTTTATGAGGAGCAGATCAAAGATATGAGGCAAAAATCTGGACATTCTACAAAATCTGGATAGTTGAGAGGAATGCACTGGTAATATTATATATGAAGGTAAGTGTGCTAACGTTTTCCTAAATCTGTGCTGGGATCCTGATAACACGATTCATTTAAAAATATAAACCAGAAGCTAATCATGAGTAATCCTTTAATCCTTTCTTTAATCTTTTCAATGTGACGTACGTTAGAGTTTGTTCCAAAACATCCAACAGCTGCAGGATGAGGGAGCACTGGCAATGGAATATTCATTATACTACTTGAAGTGAGGGATAAAGTCATTATGTGTACTAGAGGATGGCCAGTATGAGGGGTAGCTATTTTAAGGGGTTTAGGGTGCAGCTCACTGATAGGATGTCCATTTTTGTCCAGCTTAGTCAGTCTAGTTACCAATTTTGTTCTGACAGCCCTAGAATGAAATGCAGGCCACCCCCAGGTCAGAGTCAGTCAATGAGAAAGTGCCCTGGCTATGAATGTCAAATGGCAAACATAATTTGGAACTACTTAACACAGTCTGGTTTAGGGCTGAAGACATCTGTAGTGCAAGAGTGTAATAGGCCTACAAATGCATTGTTTTTAAGATTTGTCTTTGAGGAGAGTTGCTGCATCTGATATGCCTCAATATGTCATTTTTATCAGCTTTTTGACAGCTTTCCAGTATAGTTTAGAATCAGTTTGTCCCTAATGGTAAATAGCCTTGGCCACCGTATGCTTTTTGGCTTTATTATTCTTTTTGAGTAGGACCTTCAGAGAACTAGAGGACCGTGGGCATTTGTGACCCCTAAGTGTCCTTATTCTAACTGGAAAAAGCCTCTTCTGGATACCTACAAACATAGTAACAAAAAAGATCCATTGTAACCTTAATGTCATTCTAATTCATCATTACTACTATCTCCATTTCTCTAACCAATGCTTCCTCAAGTGTAATAGAAAGTCAGTGTTTAGCAATGATATCACACAAAATGTGCCCGACCACAAAATAATTACGTAATCAGATGACATCTTTTTACTGGAAGCCAGTGAAACTCATCATTCCCTGCAACATAAGATGCAACCTAAATTCACCATCTTAAGCAATTGGCTACATACCAACAAGCTTCTGATAGATTGTTTCAACCACTAAGAAACTTCTGGTACTGCCTATACTAACAATAAGAGATGCCAAAGAGAACATTATTCCTAATGTTAACCAGAAAAAAATATCTGGATGTAATGTATGGCCTTCTGCTAAACTTCAGTATTCACTCTGACACTATTAAGACAAAAGTCTTGACACAGCTAAAATTGTGCTACTGTATTCTTCACCTTCTGTCCCGGCAGCAAATTTGGCTATAACCAAAAATGTCCTAATCCTCTAGCTGGAATATCCATTATCTTTTATTACCTTACACTCCTCACATAAGACCCAAAGAATTCGAATAGCCAAAAATCTTGATGAGTGGATGGGTAATAGAAAGTTCACCCCGGGGATCACTCCAGTGGCTCTACTTGATAGAGGCACTGGGAACTAACATCGGGTGGCACGATGCCAGGGCACTTCTGTGGGCTAGGCTTGTAAAGGCTCCAGGGCCATTAGCCTAGTACACACCTATGAACCTATGAAAAATAAAATTTTCAAATTTGCTCTCATTGCAAATACAAATACTCATCTCTGCTTTCTACTGGAAGAAAGTAAGCAGGCCCATTACATACAGAGCTACTTTCCTACTAGAGTAGACCCCTATGTATAGGGTTACAACAATAGGCTACTGCCCAGCTCTTAAAAGAACACTTCAAAAAAGACACAAAAGCTACTATTATGGATAGCCAAGAAGATACACTCACAGTGGTACTTCTAAGATTTAAACTTGCAATTGGAGAAAAACCTTCCTCTAGGAGAATACCTGTGGCATGGAAACAGCAACCTCCTTATATTAAAAAAGAGTGGAAACATTCAAAAAATATTAAACAATACCTACAGTCCAAAGCTAAATGCGTCTGCTCTCTTGCAGTAAACGACTGTAATTACTATAAGTCTTAGACTCTGTGCTCAGGAAATTTACTGAATGAAAATCTTTCCTTTTGTAAATAACTCCTATCTTTTCTATATGTACATACTGTAAATATTATAAATGCTAAGTCTGAACATTAAGATACTGTACAGTAATAATCTTAGACATGCTACTTGTATTTCCCTCTAATTTTATACAGTGTTAAGATGATATACTACCCTGCCTAACCTGTAGAAAAGGATCACTAGACCAGCTTGCTTACTTGGTTAACAAATTGCAAATTAAAAATAAATAAATTAATTAATTATTCTTTACCTTGTTAAATGACCAGAACAATGTGGCAGGACAATGGCTCATCAGCGAATTTGAGGGACTGTTCTGAGTCCCAAGCATCTGTCTTGATTACATGGGATAATCGCATCCAGTAAAGAATTACTACTTAAGTCTATGTTTGGCCTTCCAGGTTCTTCAAATAATTAGGCCAAGTCTGCTTCTTGTAGGGATCTATCCCATTCATGCCAGAGTACCCTAGCAAAAGGAAAACGTATTCCTCTGTCTATCATTTAAAGGAAGATCAAGAACCTTCATGATGGTTTTAACTGATGTGGAAGGAAGAACACGTACAATACCTAAGATCAGTAGTGCTTTACTCACTGTCACCATGGTTTCAATACTCCCGCTCTTATTTTCACACTGATACTAGCTTTACTGCTACTTCACGGATTTGGCTTCCTAGATGTGGCATCTTCTTCATGGGATGATGTAGCAATACATCTGTACATTCCTTTCATTTGCTGCTAAATTTATGCAAATATGCCAATGTCAGGATTGTAAATAATATAGGGTGTTTGCTTACAGACTGTTTTAATCAAACCTGTAGAAGATGGATAGCCTTATCAGTTTGTAACCTCTGCAAACAGTTTGCTTTAATTGTTCTGCTTTGAGTCTACTTCAGTGCTGTGAGGTAACAACTTATCAGTTTTGATGCATTTAGCCAGATATGTATAGGCTTTATTTATCATTTTGACTGTACGGCATTTTCTGACCTAGTTTATATAAATTTGAAGCTTTTCTCCATGGGACACCTCTGCAGATTGGTATACCCAGCAGGACCTTCCAGAGTTTTAACTTTTGTGACATGTCTACTCCTACATGTATGAACAATATTTCTCATTTTGATTATATTTTATTTTCTGACCCAATATGCATACATTTGGCATTTTTCCTGGGCCTTCTCTGAAAGTAAATACCAGTCAGAATACTCACAGCTAACACATATAAATAAATAAACAACTAAAATAAGTAAATAAGAGTAAAATGTACATGTACATATATACACACATGCACACACGCGTGCACACACACACACACACACACACACACACACACACACACACACACACACACACACACACGCACACACTTACAATGAAGAATTACTTTCGATAGTATTCTTTATCCACATTCAGCATCATGTGTCTGTATTATAGGCCAGTGATATTACATAGACACATTGCCCACACCTTGCCTACATTCATGGACAGCTGGTCTTCATCAATACGTTAATACATTGCTGTGCACACATACTTACATTTTGCCGATGTCTTTTTATTGTGATAGATATTTATGCATTACCTATTCCCACAATGCAGCACTACACCATATTATGCACCATTCAGTACTTTGGGGCTTTTCTCCCTGTGCCTCCCCTGAAAATGGGTTCAGACTTTCCCAGTAATCAAATGTCAATAAATAAAACAAACAAAAAAAAAAAAGTAAAGCATTTACTTTTACTATATTCACATATCTGGGTCAATAGAAACTGTTGTGCACTGATGTTTTAGGACATGTGTGCATCATTGTTGATTCACTGTCAGGGAAAGATTTAACTTATCCAAAATCCCTTTATACAGGCCCTCTTCTGATTTGTGCACAGAAATATATTGCCAGCCATTATAATTTCTAATATTTTTAGTTCCCTATATACATTATACTGTGACTCAATGTTTTATCATAGGATCATAGGAAGTTACTAAGCTAATGGTCCTAGGGCCGTTACAAGCCAGCCAAGTTCTGCCCTTATTTTCATGATCAGTACCTAATGCCTGTATCCAGTTGGGACACAGGTAGAATCCCCAGAGTGCATTTATGGTTACCTATCCAGTCGTTCAGATTGCATTTGAAGAGGGTCAATGAGGTGCTCTGTTTGACATGGAAGTGGGAGTCTGTTCCAAATGTGTGGTAACCTTTGGAAGACAAATCTGTCCCTCCATCAGGTTCTATTAATGTCACATACCAGGTTAAGGTCTTTAGAGTGAGTAACGCATGTACCATTTGACTGGTGGATATGCAGCATTTCCATTAAAGCAGGGTCAACGATTGCCTTATATGCAAGGCAGAGATCACCTCTGAGTAGTCTGTATGAAACAGAATAAAGTGACAGTGATTTCAGATGATCCATATAAGACAGAGGTTGAAGAACTTGAATTTTCCTTGTGAGGAACCTTTGTGTTTTCTCCATTTTCCTGCAGGTGCTTGGAAAGGTACATACCAAAAGGGGCATTGTACTCAATTATTGGCCTGATGAGGAAAGAGTACAGGGAGGTTATAACTTCTTTTTTCTGGAGGCAATGTCCTTACTTAGGAGATAAGCAATATAGAATGCCATTCTTACCACTGTGGAGACATGGTGATCAAAAGGTAAGGTTGTTGTCAACCTGTGTGCCCAGGTTTCTCACCACTGTTACGTACTTAGGGTGTTGCTATTGATGTGGTAGTTAGCAGGAGCATTGCTCTTACTGAAAAGGATGAGAATACATTTGTTGCATTGAGTTTAAGGCCATGACTTTGGCACCAATTATTAGTTTCTGTAAAACCTTCTTGTAGGATGTTGACATCATTTGGAGATTCTATGACCGCTCCCAGTTTGCAGTCATCAGCAAACTTTGTTAGCCACAGACATTTAGTTTTTGCTTGTACTTTGGAGAAATAGATTCCCAACAGTAAAGGTCTCAGGACTGATCCTTGTGGAACACCACTAGTTACAGGTCTGCTGTTGGAGGTGGAGTCCCCTATTTTGACTGTATGTGCTCTATCAGTGAGACAGCTAGTGACCCATGTAATGATTTAAGGGTAGATACCTAGTTGGGTGAGTTTGTCAATTATGTCTGAGTGGGGGATAGTGTCAAAAGCCTTGGCTAAGTCTAGGTAGGCTGTATGCACAGATTTCCCTCGTTCAAGGCCTTGGTGTCTGTCTCAAAGAAGTCCACCAGGTTTAACAGGCATGATCTCTGACAAACCCAAACTGAGTAGGGTCAAGTGATTGGCGATTACTTATATCTTTGTTGATAAGGTCCATGATGATTTGCTTCATGGCCTTGCAGATAAGGTTAGTCAGGCTTGTTTGTTTGTGTCTTTCGGCTTTTCCCGGTTAGGGGTCGCCACAGCGGAACACTGGTCCACTAATGATTGGTAGCTGATTTTTACGTGCCGAGTTACCAGCTCTGATGCACAACCTTCAACGAAGGTACGCCCATTCACGCATGTCTCTACGCAGAAGACACTCTAGCTGAGAATTGAACTGGACAGCATCTTACTGTGAGGCGACAACGCTACCGCAGCACCACTGCCGTGATATAAAATTACAAGTTTGTTTGTGTCTTTCGGCTTTTCCCGGTTAGGGGTCACCACAGCGGAACTCCGGTCCGCTAATGATTGGCAGTAGATTTTTACATACCGAGTTACCAGCTCTGACGCACAACCTTCAACGAAGGTACACCCATTCATGCATGTCTCCATGCAGAAGATGCTCTAGCTGAGAATCGAACTGAACAACGTCTTACTGTGAGGTGACAACACTACCGCATCACCACCACCGCAGTAGAGATAAGGTTAGTCAGGTTAATAGGTCTATAGTTCCTGGGGTCAGTGGAAGCACCATCTTTGTGCAAGGAAATAACGGTGGCCATTCAGCTAGGTTGATGCCAATGCTTAGACTATGATTGAAAAGAGTACCTAATGGTGTTGCTAATTCTTGTTGGAGCCCATGTTGGATGCAGCCTAGGATGTTATCAGGTCCCACAGATGCTGTGTTTTTTGGCCTTAGAGAGTGTCCTTACAACCTGCTCTTTAGAGATACAAGGTAGGGTACAGGTGGTAGGGATGTCATGGAGCATGTGTGGTGGGGACAGAGGAGTGGTTTTCACAGAACCTGTCAGCCAACAGGTTAGCATTGTCCACAGGCTCAGTATATGTGGTATCATTAACTACCAGTTTGGTACAAATCTCGGCCTTTCCTTTTAGGTTATGCATGTAACTAAAGACCACCTTATGGTTGTTCTTAGTTGAGAAAGCTAATTTGGATACATAGTTTGCTTTGGAAGACTTCACAATAAGTCTTATTTGCTTGTTTAAGCTGATGAGGGAGTGTTGCTAATTTAGGGCTCACTCCCTGTTACTCTTAGAAAGCAATTTCTTCCTCTGATTGTAAAACCTGCTAATGGCAGTTGTCCACCAGGTAGGCTTGGTTTTCATTGAGGAGTTTGTTTTGGTCCTATCTGGTACGGCTGAATCACTGCAGTTATACAGGTGTTTTTATAAAGCATTGGTTTAGAACTCGGGGTATAGTTGCCAATTCCATCTGAGGGGAGGGGGTGCAGTGATGCTATTTATAACATCCTGTAAGAGGTTATAAATCTGCTTTGGAGAAGTGTTTTAGTTTAGTTGTTGCTGAGGGGGGCAGGTGTGATAGTTACTTTGAATGAGGCTGCTTTGTGGTCAGATCTCATTAGGGAAGACCTCATAGTGGGGGTGATATAGTGGTCCTCCATAGTGGTTAGCACCAGATCCAGGATGTTGGCATCCCTTGTGAGGGTGTCAACCAGCTGGTCCAGGGCAATGGAGTTAACGAAGTTGAGGAACCTTTGGGCAAGTGAGTTTCAGCACGAGTAATTTACCCAGTCAATGGATGGGTAGTTAAAATCACCCAAAAACATGGTGTTCGGATGTGTCTTGATAGACTCAAGTAGATCCAACTAGGTGGAGTGGATGTCCTGATTCATGGAGGGGGGTCCTATAGCAGGCAGTGACTTGAATAAGTGACCTACCAGCAGTTAATTGCACCTGAAGTCTCTCCAGGGAATCATACTCTAACCAATCTGGAGGTGTATTTATCTTTAATGAATATTGATACACCACCTCCTTTAGTTCTCATGCCTTTGGTTTGTGGTCTGAACGTGTGGAAGGAGGTGTAACCCGATACGGCTGGGGTGATCTTCATAGCCTTGAACCAGGCCTCCGTGACTGCATAAATGTCTGTATCTTCCAAGGTGAGGGCTGCTTCCAGTGAGTGCAGCTTCATGTTTAGACACCTAACATTTAGTAGTATAGTGTTTTTAGATGGAGTTTTTATGTTGGGAGTTTTGTCCTTGAAACACTGCCTAAAAAGGCAGTATGAGGTGGCAGGAGCCTTAGCTAGTAGCCAAAATCCTAGGGGTGACAGATGAAGACCATCTCTGACAAAGCATCGAGATCTGTCGATCATGTCGTCCCAGGCTGACAAGTACTGTATCCCCTTGGAATGACATCAGAAACTAAGCCAATTATTGAAGTCAATCATTTTCTGTTTGTAGTGAGGCATCATTCTAGGCGAAGGTAAAATGCTGCTTTAGGCTAGGGGCATACCTGCCTGAGACACATAGTCCAAGAGCTCAGTCATGTCTCTCTTCATATAGTCCAGAGAGGTATGTTTCAAGTCATTTACACCAACATGCACTATGACGGAGTCATAACAGTGCCTGTTGTTGAGAGACTTGAGTGCATGTGTGATATGGCGGATCCTAGCATCTGACAGACGTCTGATCATGACCTTTTCCTTATCCACCCTGGATATTTATTTGTTTGCATTTGTTTACTGGGATAGTCCAACTGGACAATTGCCCCTTCTCAGTATAGGACAAGGGAGAAAAGCTCCACATAAATAATATAGACATTAATCTAACAATCATTAAAAGTGTAAACATCTGTTTAATACAGACCATGTTCAGCATAATCAAAATATAAAACAGACTAAGCTGATATAATGTATGATACATGAACATTTATAAAAACTATAAGGATGTCGGATGCAGTTTGCTAACACTTGAAATCTTTTAAACATTGCAAAGTATGAAAATGAGTTTTCAAGACCATCCATTTGCAAAAGGAAAAATATTGAAATTTGTCTGAGAAATAAAACATTGCTCATATCAACAGTTTGGTTACATGCTAAAATGTTAACAGCACCATGCCATTTAATGTAAGTACACTGGTTATTGCAGAGATACATTCTGAAGTCTGCCCATCGTTTTTACAGTTCTGATCTGTCTTATTTTTTCAATATGAATTTTTACCTGTCTTCTTTTGGTAAAATGTGAGCACAGAACTCCACAAGTTACAGTAAGCGTATCCAAGAAAGTGTAATGCTATTCTGTCAAGATTTTATTTTCTTTGGAC
This sequence comes from Protopterus annectens, assembly GCF_019279795.1. Lineage (NCBI taxonomy): Eukaryota > Metazoa > Chordata > Ceratodontiformes > Protopteridae > Protopterus > Protopterus annectens. Next base: position 1,225,113,314 of record NC_056747.1, on the reverse strand, counting down.
AGCAGACCACAGCCATGGGGCAATCTGTCTATAATGTTAACCGCACATGCAAAACTGTAATGTACTGTAGTTTGTATTGCTAGCATTGTCCGAGTTTACCCCATCAGTTTCACCCAAACATGTCTCATTTTTCAGTACATGTTTCTGCTGAACCTAGCCCATTTTCTCTCAGGTTAGTCAGCCTTGCAAACCTCTCAACCTGCAGACACTGAAAAAAGGAATAAAGTAGATACATTCTGCCAAAAATCTGGGCAACTAATTAGCATAAAAATTGAATACCAAATAACACATAACTCTTTCTGTTTCCAGTAGGAATGTGAGATGCTACTCAGAAATATGTTTAAAAATAAAGACTGATACAAATGATAGAAAAATATAGGCACATTATCAAAGGGACAGTATAAAATGTATAGGTTTTAATGAAATGACAGGGTCATTTATTTTTGCTTTTGGAAACAGGATAAGTAAGATGTGTGTGTCCTCACTAGCATGCTGGTCATGTTGTGTGGTTTTCTGTGTACTGAACAGCTGAAAAAAAATCAGGATTCAGAAAATTGTGCGCAGGGTAAACCAGACCTGAAAATAGGAACAGTTGAGAGGTCTGGCATTTGGTGAAGCTAATCTTGTAAGAGAATATAGGGGTTATTTGTCCAACTAGGCAGCTTTACAACATGCCATCCTGAAGTCCTGGGTCAATAAAACTTGTAAAAAAAACATCTATCCTTTGAGAAAATCCCAGGGGAAGTTATTAGCTCTATATTGTCTTGTAAAATGGTGGTGGTGGTGGTGGTAGGGGGGGGTCTACTGCTATCAATTAGAAGGCTGAAGGGTATCAATATGTATTCTTACTGTTTTTATTCAATAAACTACTACTGCACAAAATGCATACACATTCATTTAGTGTGCTTTCATCTCCAGGATGCATATTATAACTTATAATATACATTCACCTGAGCATGCCCTACTTAATTATTAATTTACAAATAACTGAATAACAATATAATGCAACACTGTAGCAGGTAGAGAGAGAGAGAAAGCAGTTGTTTGTGTGGCCAGTAATTTTCCTATAATATTGTTTTAGCTTAATGACAAAATTGACTATCCTGAAAGCAAAGGTCACCAAAATGTTAATCCTAGGCATTAACTCAAATCCCCTCTGCCACACGGCTTGTGACTAACCCTGTGGGAGGGGCTTTCACTCATTTGTTTGCTTTACTAATTAACAGGGTACATTAGGTGTGGAACAGGAATTGAAGAAAAAATGAAAGTGATGCTCTTGAGATAGCTAAGAATGCTTAGCCTAAGGGAATTAGAAAGAAAAATTCCCTTAATCTATTCTCAGCCTTTTAATTACCTTGTTGTTGGTAAGATCATTGCTGTGTTTTATGTTTCTAGAGTCTTGTTTACACAGAAGATTCTTTGTAAAGTCCCTTCTCATCATGCAGGCTTCATTGTTATGGCTCGACCCTTTGTTGAGTTTACCAGGACTTAACTCAGTTAAGAAAAGAGGAGTTTCAAGATAGAGAGAGAGAGAGAGAAAAAAAAAGAGAGACTATCAGGTAAAATGCTTTAAGGAACATGCTGTGACAAGATAGTAAGCAAGTTCATGTTTTTTGGCACTTTAAACACAAAGTGATATTAAAATGAGACAGGCAGACAGACAAGTAAACAGAATGGCAGATGCATTGTACAGTGGAAAACAGAGGGAAGTAACAATTTGTGGGTTGAAAGGTCAATATTTGTGTGAAAATGCAATGTTTATGAAACTAACCACACTAAACACTTCTGAAATTTTAGCCATGACTTATGGTCTGAGTACCTAGTGATACAACACAGGGTAACTTGAAGCAAACTTAAATTTGATTTACATGTGGCAATTAATGTAACTACAAAGCAATTAAACATTAATTACATGAAGCAAATTTGATTATAGGAGTACATTTATTGCATATAACTACACTGCACTGCACATATTTATTTGTTTGTTTATTTGGCCTTTGTTGACCTTGTTAGTCCCACTAGGCTAGTGGCATCTTTTCAAGAGCAATCCAAGGTGGTATTTATATAACTAGAAAAAAATCTGGCTAGGGCATCATTGACTTCCCCTACTTTTACTGATAATTGCCATGGTATTTTTTTAATCTCAACTCAAGCAGATGGGAACTCAGTTTAACATCTGATATGAAGGATGACACACTCAAATGTGCAGGTCTCCTCTAATGTTGCACTGCAATGTCAAGAATCCAGTGACATGGAGTGGGAATCGAACCCACAGCCTAGAAACTAAGCTTCTGCAAGCATTATTAGAGTTACATGCATTTGTCTGTAAGAAATGAACTGTGACCCCCCCCCCCAATGGTACATACCAATACTCATTATGACTCTTTCTGCCTGGCAATGCCCTGCAGTTACCTTTTTGTCTGTGACCCTTGATGTAAGCATAATAGTTTGTTTGTGTCTTTTGGCTTTTCCCGGTTAGGGGTCACCACAGCGGAACTCCGGTCCACTAATGATTGGTAGTGGATTTTTACATAGCGGATTACCAGCTCTGATGCACAACCTTCAGCGAAGACATGCCCCATTCATGTATGCCTCCACACAGAAGACGCTCTAGCTGAGAATCGAACGGGAGAACGTCTTGCTATGAGGCGACAATGCTACCACAGCACCACCACCGCGATGTAAGTACTGAGACTAATTTTGCAGAACTCAATTTACAACAGAAAGAAGACTGTTATCTGACAAACACTTCCTTCCACTACAGTGGTAGCTCAAAACTCCCATTGGATGATGATTTGGGGCCAAAGCCCACAGGCATGTGCAGGGGGGGGTGGATACCACTGAAGGATGCTTGCAGCATATCTCCTGCAGTGCCTATATAACTCAGTACATTCACATATGCTGCCACAGTGGGTAGGAGGTGGAGAGAAAAAACATAAGTGAAGGCTGCACATAGAAGTGAATGATGACCGATTCTTCCCAGCAGTCTCTGCACCAGCTGATAGACACTGTAGAACTCTTGTTGAAGTGAAAGATATGATGGGAAGTCCTTGCAAAGTTTTAATGATAAGAATAAGAACACTTACTAGCCTGGATCTCCTGTGAAAACTGTAGAAAAAGTATATACTTTTATTTTTAATGAATACTTCTTTGCATTTTACCCCTAACTGGGAAAAGCCAAAAGATACAACAACTTCTTTGCATTTTAAGATTTTGGCAATAGGGGTAGGGTAGTTTGATAGATAATAGAAAAGTATAGCACTGATTCCCACATGCATGTTAATACTAAACACACGTTTTATTTTTTAATTTATTTTATTTTACATTTGTTTACTAGGTTAGTACACTGATCTATGGATCATTTACAGGTACAGCCCAAGTGAGTACATTTCAATGTAAAGAAGAAGTAATACAGAGATACATATCTATGCAGATTTTGAGATTTATACAAATGTTACACGAGAACTTGGAAGGCAAGTTACCAATAAATTGGATACTTGCAATGAGCATTGTAAATACCAGCACTATTTCAGTATGTAGTGGCTAAAAACATTAGAATAGAAGATGGGGTGTTAGGTTCAATTCCTGTGAAGGACATGTATTTTTCACTTTATATTAGGATTTACATTAACCACAGTCTGTCAGAAACTGGCTGTATGGGATACAGTTAACCTCTGCTAAGAAATGAGAATGTATGAGTTAAGCTTGAGTGGAACAATCTAAGAAAAGATTTGAAGACATACATATTCATAGAGATTGCATGACTTAAAACTATAGTAGGGTCTCAGGGTTTGAATATGACCAGGAAAGGCAGAGAACAGCCATATTAATCCCTAGAGCAGAAGCATGTCAAGCTAGAAACTCTGCAGTGAAAATATCTGTAAACACTAAAGTAAATGAAAAAGTAAGGTTAGACTGGCTTACATTACTTAAATATCTGCACAATTTGTTTCATCTTTTTTAACCAGTTTAGTCCCACAGGCTAGTGGCTTCTTTTCAGAGGAGACCCTAGGTGGCATTTATATGACTAGGGGAAATTTAACCAGGGCATTAGGTAACTTCCCCAGTCACTGAAGCTGCAACATGGTACTGGAGGGCTCCTACAGCAATGGAAAATAGGCCTGATGCAGCACCAGCATGGAGGAGGAGAGAAATGCTATGAAGAGTTTGGCAATGGAAATGAGAATCTGGAGAAAAATGTATTCGATATGGAGTGTCAGAATGCAGCTGAAGATTCCTATGTAGTAGGTGGTACAAATAAGCAGTGTTAGCTGCCTCGGAGGATAATGAAGTAAGTAAGGCCTGTAGAGTGGTGCAGGCAGCAGAACTGGCATTGTGTGGGTTTGCGGATGATGTTTTCTTGAAAATAATTGATCAGGGTGATCGAAGTGACAGTTCTGCTACTGAGTTTTCCTGGAGAGAAATGGCAGACTTTTTTGGAAGTGCTGACGATGGTAATGCGGAGAAGGAACCAGGTGATGTGGCAGCAGAGAATGCAGCATTTAAAATTATGCATCAGAGACAGAAAGTAAAAGAGGAAAGCGACAACAAACTGCTTCTAAAATGGACAAGGCCCACTGTGAGAATAAGCACAAAAATGAGACTGTAATAGAGAGGTAGTATATATGAGATAATTTAGTAACTGTTCTGGGATTTAGTAATTGTTCTGGGATTTAGTAACTGTTCTGGGATTTAAAGATTAAGAAATTCAGTCTTTTATACATATAGAGACAGAGAGTTTTTGTGATTTAACATTTGAAACAGAAGGACATTTATCCATGGAACAATTATTTGTTTTCTGGCAGTAACTTAAATCTTAAAAAAAATGTTACTTTGCAGTTTATAACTGATGCACTGGAAGAAGATATTAAAATGCATACAGGGTTTGTGTGAAACTGTTGTTAACATTGTCAAAGTTAGAGATGAGAGGACCTTATGGAATGGAGGGTGGCAGTTGAAAGCTGTTTTAAAATGTGAAAAAAAAAATGGTGAAACACCAGGTGTTGTTTTTATGGCTGGTCATAGAGGGACATTGAGATGTGTTGGCCAGCCTAAATCATGTTTCTTTTGTGAATACTTTTCTCATTTAAATAATGGCTGTGACAAGATACAATGTAACCAGTGTGGGGAGAAAAGACATATAGCAAGAAGGTGCGTGGCTGAATGTATACAGTGTGAAGGGAAAGGACCTATAGCAAAAAGGTGTGTGCCTGAATGTAACCAGTGTGGGGAGAAAGGTGTGTGCCTGAATGTAGGCAGTGGAGGGAGAAAGGACATATAGCAAGAAAGTGTATGCCTGAATGTCACGAGTGTGGGGAGAAAGGACATACAGCAGAAAGGTGTGTGCCTGAATGTAACCAGTGTGGGGAGAAAAGACATGCAGCAGAAAGGTATGTGCCTGAATGTAAGCACTGTGAGGAGAAAGGACATATAGCAAGAAGGCGCAGGGCTGAATGTAGGTTGTGAAAAAGGGACACTTTTGGATGGCCTGATTAGAGCAAAGAATAAATAATGAAAACAAATGGGAAAGGGAAGAAAGCACACATAAAGAAGGACAACTAGAGGGTGAGTGAGAGGGTGAACTAGGTGAAGAAGGAACTAGAAAAAATTATGGAGGTGGGGAAGGAGGAGAGAGAACTTGCATGCAGGAAGAGAGGGTAAGGGGAAAAGATTGACACTAAGATTTTTTTTAAACTTCTATCCAGTGAAAAATCTGATTCGGTGGGTCATGGATAATTTGTACATAAATCCAGGAAAAATATTCAATATGGGAAAGAGTGAAAAACAAAGGGGGAAATGAAAATTTAAAAGTATTTCCCCTAAACCTAAAAAGAAGGAACAACGATTTTAGAGTACATTTGCTTTCAGTAAATGTGAGCTGTATTATTAACGCTGTTAAGAAGTACTTAATACAGAGAGAACATTTGAGAAGGCCAACCCACTTAGGTTCTTAACCTTGAATTTTTCTGAATTTTTCGTCTTCTCCTTCTTCCTCTCTCCTTGCACTTTACTTAAAAAAATGCACTTTATTTTGCTTTTGCATCTTCTTAAAAGTACTCAATTGTATTTATTCTGCTCCATTTATTTCTGCTTGGTAGTAGCCTGATTAAATTGTAACTGCTATTCTAAGCCTTTGGTTGAAGCACTTGGGCTTCAGACCAGTTGTTTTACATTAAGAAGATTTGTGGTCTGCACTGTTGTGGCAGGACAGGTAGCTTACATCCTTCTAAGTTGGGAATTGCTGACTGAAGGCTCAGTGTCTGTTATTCTAAAAGTGTATTAGTTCTGGTTAAAGCACTTGGACTTCAGGCCAGTTATTTTTCAAAAAGGTTTGTGGTCTGCACTCTTGTGGGAGGAGAGGCTATATTCTACCCTTCTGAGCTGGGAATTTCTGGTTAAAGGCTTATTGTGCCTGCTTATTTGAACTGGTTCTTTCTGAAACTGGTGCACCTTGTTTGCTGTAGCATAGACTAGATTCAGACATCCTGAATCCTTCTTTGTTTGTATAACTTGAGCACTAATCCAGGCCATCTTTTTTGGAGAAGGTTCCCCTGCACCCTAGTGGCAGGAGTGTGCAGTTAGAACTTGTCTGATTGAAGACTGCTGGAACAGGGCTCAGTTTTGAGCTTTCTAACTGGTTAATTGGGTAATTTATTTAAATCAGTTTGCTTGTTTTCTATTGTTATATAAAAAATTGCACTTTATTCATCTGTTTTTACTGTATTTGTGTTTCTTCCTACTTTATTACTTTATTTTGTTTTTGCTGCTTGTTCTTAAAAGTACTTAATTGCATTTATCCTGCTGCATTTATTACTGCTTGTTAGTAGCCTGATTAAATTGTAACTGTTATTCTAAGCCTTTGGTTGAAGCACTTGAGCTTCAGACCAGTTGTTTTACATTAAGAAGGTTTGTGGTCTGCACTGTTGTGGCAGGAGAGGTAGCTTACATCCTTCTAAGTTGGGAATTGCTGATTGAAGGCTTAGTGTCTGTTATTCTAAAAGCGTATTAGTTCTGGTTTAAGCACTTGGGCTTTGGGTTAATTTGTTTAAATCAGTTTGCTCATTTGTTACTGTTATATATATACAAAAAAAGTACACTTTATGCATCGCCGCTTAGCTAGGGTTAGACTATTCCCGGCGCATTAAGTCTGCTCTTTAAATTTTCCCTTAAAATTAGCCAGTTTTTTTAGTTTTAGCACTCAAATCTGTTTCTTTGAGCTCAGCACTTGTTCAGAACTCGTTGTAAGCACTAACTAAGCTACAAATTACTACAGCAACTTTCCTCACTTGTCTAGAGGAAAACAATTTTTAGTACTTAATAAATAAGCATCTATCCAGGCATGTCTAAGGGTCAACTCCCGGTGTTTTCTCCTGTCCACCTGATGAATCTGGGCATCTTGGGGCAATGCAACAATTGTCTCATGTACACAGACAACCCTCTCCTCCTACCACCCAACACTACAACCTGTGAGAGATGCACTTATATAGCCAAACTGGAAGGAAAGCTCTCTTCACCCAAGACTGGACTAGACAGTGAAGAGGAGAAGGTAAATACTTGCACCACACCACATGCATGACATAGTCCCTCAAAACCTACATCACCAAAACAGACACATAGAAACACAAAACACACACCTACATTCGCAGAGGCTCTCAATAAAAATCTGCTCAAGCAACAGAGACCTCCAAAGCAGAAATGCAAGCAACCTCCACCCCTCAACACAACCCAAATGACACATAGCCCACAAACTCAGTGTGCCACTCAACCACAGCCCACAAGGCATAACAACATATCCAACACTCTAGTCAAGGGCGACTCTATAGTCGGGCACAATGATGTTCCACTCACCAGGCTAAACAAGGAGAAAGTTATTGTCAGCTGCCTGTCAGGTACCAGGATCCACCACATAATGCACGCACTCAGGTCACTCCACAACAAGTAAAAATATGACTCTGCCATTATCCATGTTAGTGTGAATGACCTGAGACATACCTCCCTGGACTACATGAAAAGAGACATGGAGGAGCTCCCCGATCTTGTAGCCCAGGCAGGTATGACTCTAGCCCTGAGTAGCATCCTGCCATCACCCAGAATGATACCACGTTCATCATCTTCTTTCCGCTGTTCCTGTTAGGGGTCACCACAGCGGATCACCTGTTTCCATTTCATCCTGTCCTCTGCATCTTGCTCTGTCACACCAACCACCTGCATGTCCTCTCTCACCACATCCACAAATCTTATCTTAGGCCTTCCTCTTTTCCTGTTACCTGGTAGCTTCATCCTTAGCATCTTTTTCCCAATATACTCAGCATCCCTCCTCAGCACATGTCCAAACCAATGTAATCTTGCCTCTCTGGCTTTGTCTCCAAACCTTCCAACCTGGGCTGACCCTCTAATATACTTATTCCTAATCCTGTCCACCCTCATCACACCCAGTGCAAATCTTAACATCTTTAACTCTGGCACATCCAGCTCAAACTCCTGCCTTTTTGTCAGTGCCACTGTCTCCAACCCATATAACATAGCTGGTTGCACTACCCTCTTGTAGACCTTCCCTTTCACTCTTACAGGTATTCATCTGTCACAAATCACTCCTAACACTCTTCTCCACCCACTCCATCCTGCCTGTACTCTCTTCTTCACCTCTCTTCCACACTCACCGTTACTCTGAACTAGTGACCCCAAGTATTTGAACTCATCCACCTTCACCACCTCTACTCCTTGCATCCTCACCATTCCTTTATCCTCCCTCTCATTCACACACACATATTCTGTCTTAGTCCTGCTGACCTTCTTTCCTCTTCTCTCTAGAGCATATCTCCATCTCTCCAGGGTCTCTTCCACCTGTTCCCTACTCTCACTACAGATCACAATGTCATCTCCAAACACAGTACAAGGACAAAATGATTGACTTAACAATTGGCTAAGCTTCTGGTGTCATTCTAAGGGGATCCAGTATCTGTCTGCCTGGGATGACATGATCAACAGACCAAGATGCTTTGCCAGAGATGGCCTGCACCTGTCACCCTTAGGATTCCGGATACTGGCTAAGGCTCTTGCCACCCCTATAGCGCCTTTTTTAGGCAAGGTTCAAATGACAAATTCACCACCATAACAGGTACAAGCAAGCAAAATCTGAGGGTAATGCTACTCAGTGCTAGAAGTCTAAACCTCAAAATGCATTCACTCAAGGCACTCCTTAAAATGGAGAACATTGACATCTATGCAGTGACAGTGACCTGGTTCAAGGCTCCAGAAAGCACCCCTGCATTTCCAGGCTATAATTCATGCCACACCTTTCGGCCACCTAACCTGGACCAAAACACTACAGGTGGAGGTGTGTCCATATTCATTAAGGATATCCACACCTCCATGCTAGTTGCTCAGCATAATGCATCCAATATTATCCAAGTGCAACTAACTCTGGGAAAGATCACAATCCAAATTGTGGCTTGTAACAGATCCCCCAACATGCCCCAGGATTCCCACTCCTCATTTCTTGATACACTGGAAAATATTAGGGTACAACCCAACACCCTCATAATGGATGATTTGAACTACCCCACCATTAACTGGGAAAACTACTCATGTACCAACTCTTTTGCTCATCGTTTTCTGGAATTCATAAATTCCAATGCCTTCGATCAACTTATCCACACCCCCACCAGGGGCAGCAATATCCTAGACCTGGTCATTACCAACATGGCGACCGGTGTTCCACACCAGAGGTCAATTCCTCGTTGGTCAGATCTGGCCACAAGCTAATCACCCTAGACATCCACATCCCGCCCCCACCCTCCATTAGGGAAACCATGGTAAAAACTTTCTCCAAATCCAACTTCACGCTTCTTAAGACAGAAGTGGCAAACTTCACGACACCCATGCAGACGGCCAATAGAGGTATGACTGTTGAATCCAACAGAAATGCACTTTATAAGCACTTACACAAGTGCATGGATCATGCTATCCCTAATAAAATCAAGATGCTATCCTCCAAAAAAAGGAAGCCAATTTGGTGGTCCCTTGCCATAAACAAACTCTACAACAGAAGAAAGAAACTGTTGCAAAAAAGAGTAAAATCCCATAATTGGAGGAACTCCCTGGTCAGCCTCAGTAAGAAGCTGAGATCCCTCATAAAATCCTCCAAAGCTAGTTACATAGGTTCATAGATTAGTACTAAGCTAACTGCCCTTGCGAGCCTTTTTAAGCCTAGCCAGTTATCCCTTGTGAGACTCAAACCCTGCACCTTGTGTTTGTAAGGCAACCACCTTAACCATTAGGCCACCCTCCAAACCCTAAAACAAAATCACCACTGATTTTTAAGACAACCACAAAGAATTCTATAGCTATGTCAAGAATCTCAATGGCAAACTCAGATCTGCTCTAAGTTACAGCACAATGACACCAAATATACAGAACAAACTGATATTGCCAACATCCTGGCAGATAGGTTCAGTGCTAACGTTACCTCTCTCTCACCCCCTAAAGGGCCCATCTCTATACCGGAAGAGTGCAAAGTTCCTGTAATCACAGCTGCACAGGTAAAAGCCACACTCTCCAAAGCCAAGAACATTAAAATCCTCAGTGTCTTGAGATGCAAACCTCTCTTCAAAAAGCAGTTCAAGCAACACTATACCATATGAAGAAACGTATCAAAAATACTCAACGAGGTCCACAGAAACAAACAAATATTTTATTGAACTAATGCGATGTAAATCCAAAGGTTAAGCGCTTTCACTTGCAAAATGGCAAGCTTCATAAGAACACTAATACATGGACCTCCCAACATTTAAATAAACGTTTTGGCGCCGACAAATTTGAAACGATTCTTTAAAGACATATAACACAATAAAGAAAATAAAAATAACTATAACTACCACAGTTACATCAAAAACAAATAACACATCAATAAAGTTTCCATGACCTTGTAGTATCCATAATAGATATATAAAATCAACTATAAAATGTGTAAAAATGCAAATGATATAAAACCATATAGAGGATGTGAGAATATACTAATAGAATGAAGTATATATGTATAGTTGGAACATATGATGCTGACATCTACTGTCCATAGTAACCTATAATGTCCTATACATATGTAAACAGTCTTGACAATGAACTTCTATCAAAACTGGCATAATAGGCTGAATATTAAATCATTTCTAATATGTGAAACTGTCTTTATATATAAAAAAAAATAAAAATAAAAACATTAAGAAACATATGATAGAAATGCACATATGACAATGCCTACAGTCACATATCAATTATCAAATATGCCAAAATATGATGTTATAGGTTCAATCCATAACTAACAAAGGTTTTATTGAAATAACATCATTGAGACCTGGTGGAGTGGAGGAGTCTGATAAAACCTGCCACCAATATTCTTTATATGACAGTAAGCCCTTGAAATCTCCCCCCCAATGCCTATTTGAACACTGTCTATTATTGCAAAATTGAAAAAAATGTCTGTCTCCACATTTTTTATATGTCTATACAATGCATTTTTTTCATATTTTTGTTTTAATGCTGTAAAGATGTGCATAGATCTGCTTGCTGAATTTCCTTTCAGTTTTTCCTATATAAAATCCTGGGCAGACCATGCACTTTGCCAAATATACAACCATTTTAGTACAACAATTTCCCTGTTTGAATTTAATTCTTGTTCTATTTGTGTTCTCCAACACAATACTTTTTTCCTGGAAAATAGAGTTACATTGTTTACAGTTTCCACATTTTTTAGTATAAGTATTATGGGACAGTGCATTCCAATTACTTCTCTCTAAATACTTCTTAATATTGTTTCCCATCTTGAACCCAAACTTGGGTCCAGTCCCTAATATTCTAACTAGTTCCTCGTCAATTGAGATAATATTCCAATTTGCTATCAAAATGTTCTTAACTTTGCCTATATATGGTCCATACTCCAACACACATCTTTTACCATAGGATGAACTGTCAACTGAAATGTGCTCTGTTGATCCATCATTCTCCCCTGATTCATATTTAATACCCAACAGGGGTTTATATTTACATCCCCATCCTTTAATTGCCAACTGACTAACTCTGGCCATCATCTTGGCATCGTACCCTTTGCCCTTAAACAAAGCCGTGATAAATGCCACTTCATCTAACATATCACCATATACAGAGGTCATCCTAATGGCACGTATAATCTGCCCTTTATAAATGTTGGTAAATTTGTTCCTGGGATGGTTGCTGGAATATTCTAGATAACTATTGGAAAAAGTATTTTTCCTATGGATTCTTGATTTAAACCCTATTTCCATTTTAGAAACATATGTATCTAAGTAAGGTATAGCATGATCACTACTGGATGAGGTGAATTTTAGATAACTGCTACTCTGATTAAGATATTCTAAAAATTGGTCTAATGCGTTGTTGTTTCCTTCCCATAAGATGTATATATCATCTAGATATCGAGACTAGTATTTGATATATTGCATAAATTGACTACTGAACACTTTGGTCTCCTCCCAATCTAGCATAACCAGACTGGCGAATATGGGGGCACAAGCTGTTCCCATAGCAACACCTCTGGTTTGCCTGAAGAGCTCACCCTCAAATTGAATGTAATTGTGTTCTAGTACGATTGACATCATATCCAGTAGTAAACATGCTTTGTCCCATTCTATATCTGCATATTTATGTATACTATTAGCAAATGCCTCTAGTCCTTCAATCTTAGGGATACAAGAAAATAAATCTATAACATCTATAGTAACAAATAACAAGTCATCCCACCAAGAATGGATAGGGTAATTCTTCAAAAATTCCCAGGAGTCTTTCACTATATGTGGAATTTTGTTATAAATGTGTTTCAAATAGGCATCAATAACGGAACCCATGGGGAATGTTTTGGACTGACTTCCTGAGATGATTGGTCTAAATGGGGGGGTCCTCTATGTCTTTATGGACTTTAGGAATCCCAACTATAGATGCTAACTTAGGATGTTCAACTTTAATAAAGTTGTAAATGTCTGACGTTATTCTATTGTCAATCAAAAATTCCTCCAGGTGTAAGTCAATCCTTCTATAAGCAATGTTTATCTCATTCGGAGACAATTTCGTAATTTCCTAACATGTGTAATAAATCATACAGTCTAGTGGAATATACTGTACTGTCGTATATAACAATGCCACCCCCTTTATTGGGTTTCATTACCCTAATATTCCTGTCATTTCTTAAATCCTGAAGGATCCTGTATTCATCTAAAGATAAATTGTAGTTAGTCCTTTTACCACAAATGTGATTTTGTAATTTGTATATCTGTTGTGTTACAGACTTATCAGAAATGGAAATGACGGGATGCATAGGGGGCACAAATGTGCTCTTCTTTTTTAACCCTTTACAGAAATAGTCTTGATTGATATTACTTATGTCCTCTGAGGAGTCCTTGAACAAAATACTTAAATTGAGTTTCCTTATATATCTTTTGATCTCACTGATGCAGTCTACAAGTCTGAATTTTATAGTGGGGATGAATTTCATCCCTTTAGAAAGTAAGTCAAAATGAATGATGTTTAGTGGATACTCAGTATAGTTATAAATATTAAAATTTTTATAACTATAGACTACATCTTCTTTAGTAATCTTCTCACTAGTGTGATTGAACATATGGTTATTCAGCATCAATGTCTCATTCCCCCCTTCCTTAATTAATCTCTCTTGTCCATGGCATACTGATGGTGTCCCTGATACTCCTGATGTTTTTGCCTTCTCCAATTTCCTACCCAGTTCCAATCTCTTTGTCTTCCCCTGCTGTCTGTGTGAAAAAAATTGTGAGATTGATTGTCCCTCTGATGTTCATATAGGAAATTACCATTGTCAAATTCCTCATTAGGTATATTTTTGGGATAGTTGTTATCCCCTTTGTATTTGTCCCAAAAATATGCCCTACCCTTACTGTATTGATCCATATCTCTGCAAAACGTCTTGTTTTTACAAGTGTATATTTGTTTCATAACATCGTCAGCCACATTAAACTGTTTGACATAAAGTTTTTCCCATTGTGGGAACAATAAATCATTCCTAATAATCTCATTCAGCTCTTCCACTTCCTGCATAAGTTTCACTAGTTTTTCATCATTAAGTCTAATTAACATTTGCATATATTTAAAACCGCATTGGTCAAAAAACAGATTGAACTGTTGTACAATATTATCAGTTATTTCTATCCCCATAGGATACTTAAAAAAACCTAAGTCCCATAGGGACTATATTGTGTTCCATACATTTGTTAAAATAAGCATTATCCAATTTGATGTTGTTAATATTGTTCAATTTCTTACCTAAAACATAAATAATGTCCTTTAGTGTACCCTTAGGTACCGAGGAAATACCATTATCATGTCCTGTATTATTGTTATCAAACACACAATTTTTGTCCAAAAATTTTTTTAAAAGATGGTTCGAATTGCCACTTGTTCTGTCAGTAATACTCTGTACATCTACTGCAGTCCCAGTTCTTTTGTCAATGCCAGTACTTTGTTCTTTATGTACATGAGTCACTTGGGACATAACTTTCTTGGGTTTAGTTCCCACACGCTTAGCTTCTAGGTCTAGGTCTCCAAAAGACTAATCAAAAGTAAAAGAAAAATCACGCCCCACCAAAGGGTGAAGATTCCAGTGGCTTCACAAATAATGTAGAACAAATAAAACAACAGAGGCATCCACCGGACTCATGCACAGCAGCAGTTATTCACTTTTATATATGAATATAACTTAAATGACCCGTTTCTTCATTAACCATGAAATACTTTTATTAAAAAAGAAGTTAGCGCTTTCACCGTATTGGCTTCTTCAGACTTATGACAAACAAAGGGAAATCATGTGTTTAAATAGGCATTGCTCACAACCCTATTGGTTGACATAAAATTAGATGTCATTAGCAGTTAAAATGACACTGATACTTCATTATGACAATTACATACAATGTCAGGTTAAAATAAGAAGCATATATAGCACCAAACTCACTATAAATAATCTAAAACTAACTAAACAATGTATATATTTGTTTAAAATATACATATAAGAACTATACATGTAAAAACTATACTTGTTGCTTCTAAAAAATAACAATATGTTTAATAACTGCATACTATACAATTTCAACAATATATAATAAATAATTCTGAAATACTTCATCCTAATAATATTCATTTTCATAAAGATCTTACTGCACTAATAATATTTTTAGTGCTAGAGACTGTATAATTTTACTGGCAAAGGATAGTAAGGTTGCTGGTAAAAAACGATTCAAAGTTCATCATACTTTAATCATTTTAAGCCTTCTTTTTCGAAGGATTGGTTTTAAGGGAACCTTGTCATTCAGTCCTGGAAACTTATCAGCTCTGAATCTAATTATCCACCTTAACTCACATTCCTCAGTGTAGCTTTCTAGATCACCACCACGTATATTTGGATTTACCTTCTGTATGACCATAAATTTGAATTTGTGTGTAGGACCTGATGCAGTGTTGTGTTTTGCTAATGCACTGTTCTCTGACCCTATACGTAAATGATATACGTGTTCTCTGATTCCCTCACGTAGTTTCCTATTAGTTTTACCTATATAGAATGCTTCACAGGCTGTGCACCTAGCAAGGTAAATTACGTGTTCAGTCTGACAATTAGCTGATACATTAAATACAAACTCTTGACCTAATAAAGGATATGTAAAAGTTCTTCTTGTATCAATATATTTACACTGATTGCATGTGTTACATGGTTTGGTGAAACCTTCTATTTGCATACTATTTGTTTCTTATTTTTAAATAGAAATCTAGGAGCATTTCCTATGATTTCTCTTATATTGTCATCTAAAAGTAAGGTGCTCCAATGTTTCATAATCACTTCTTTGATCATCCCAATGTCAGATGTAAAAAACATCGGGATCTTCAACAAGTTGTCCTTGCTTTCCTGCGTGGTATGCTCAAAGTCATAACCACTTGAAAAATAGGGGTGTGCTCTAGACGTTCTCAGTAAATCCGTCTCTCTGATGATTTTATCAACTTCTGCTGGACTATATTTCCTTTCAATAAGTTTAGTTCTAAGATCTGATAATTCTTGTACATAACCTACATCCGTAGGGTTGAGTCTGGATACCCTCATGGACTGGCCTTTGACTACGTTGTTAAATACATAATGGGAGTGCATGCTGTCCCTATGCAATAAGGTATTGCTATAACATAGTTTCCTGTGGACCCCCATGTTAATAAGGCCATTCTCAAGTCTTTCAATATTAACGTCTAGAAAAGAGATCTTATTTCTTGAATAACTCATGGTAAAATCAAGATAGTCTGCTAACCCATTAATTTTTGATAAAAACTCAACTAAACCAACTTCATCACCCTTCCAAATTAAAAACAAATCATCCACGAAATGTTTATAAAATCCAACATTACGTCCAAAACTTTCTAAAGGAAATAAATGCTCCTCTTCCCAATGGGCCATGACTATGTTGGTGTAGCTATTGGCACACGAAGTGCCCATAGCTACGCCATCATTCTGAATAGGTTCGTTTTGAAAGATAGTAAACAGTTTTTGTTAGACTTGTATACATATTTGAGAGATGTAGGTGAGAATGAACAATATATTCTAGTGACACTAGATGTTGAGTCTGTTTACTGTGATACCAAATGATGAGGGTGTAGAAAAGGTACACCATTATATATCCACACATTCACCCTTGGGAAGCAGAACAGTAGATTTATATTGACTCTGTTCTTGGAAATTATATTACACAATAATGTTTTCCTCTTTGATGAGAAGTTGTACATTCAGAATTATGGCGTAGCTATGGGCACTTCGTGTGCCAATAGCGACGCCAACATAGTCATGGCCCAATGGGAAGAAGAGCATTTATTTCCTTTAGAAAGTTTTAGATGTAATGTTGGATTTTATAAACGTTTCGTGGATGATTTGTTTTTAATTTGGAAGGGTGATGAAGTCAGTTTAGTTGAGTTTTTATCAAAAATTAATGGGTTAATAGATTATCTTGATTTTACCATGAGTTATTCAAGAAATAAGATCTCTTTTCTAGACGTTAATATTGAAAGACTTGAGAATGGCCTTATTATCACGGGGGTCCACAGGAAACTATGTTATAGGAATACCTTATTGCATAGGGACAGTATGCACCCCCATTATGTATTTAACAACGTAGTCAAAGGCCAGTCCATGAGGGTATCCAGACTCAACCCTACGGATGCATGTTATGTACAAGAATTATCAGATCTTAGAACGAAACATATTGAAAGGAAATATAGTCCAGCAGAAGTTGATAAAATCATCAGAGAGACGGATTTACTGAGAACGTCTAGAGCACACCCCTATTTTTCAAGTGGTTATAACTTTGAGCATACCACGCAGGAAAGCAAGGACAACTTGTTGAAGATCCCGATGTTTTTTACATCTGACATTGGGATGATCAAAGAAGTGATTGTGAAACATTGGAGCACCTTACTTTTAGATGACAATATAAGAGAAATTGTAGGAAATGCTCCTAGATTTCTATTTAAAAATAAGAAAAACTTGAAACAGATCTTGTGTCACCGGTCCTGTGTAAATAAAGAAACAAATAGTATGCAAATAGAAGGTTTCACCAAACCATGTAACACATGCAATCAGTGTGAATATATTGATACAAGAAGAATTTTTACATATCCTTTATTAGGTCAAGAGTTTGTATTTAATGTATCAGCTAATTGTCAGACTGAACACGTCATTTACCTTGCTAGGTGCACAGCCTGTGAAGCATTCTATATAGGTAAAACTAATAGGAAACTACATGAGGGGAATCAGAGAACACATATATCATTTACGTATAGGGTCAGAGAACAGTGCATTAGCAAAACACAACACTGCATCAGGTCCTACACACAAATTCAAATTTATGGTCATACAGAAGGTAAATCCAAATATACGTGGTGGTGATCTAGAAAGCTACACTGAGGAATGTGAGTTAAGGTGGATAATTAGATTCAGAGCTGATAAGTTTCCAGGACTGAATGACAAGGTTCCCTTAAAACCAGTCCTTCAAAAAAGAAGGCTTAAAATGATTAAAGTATGATGAACTTTGAATCGTTTTTTACCAGCAACCTTACTATCCTTTGCCAGTAAAATTATACAGTCTCTAGCACTAAAAATATTATTAGTGCAGTAAGATCTTTATGAAAATGAATATTATTAGGATGAAGTATTTCAG
Source organism: Protopterus annectens (assembly GCF_019279795.1). NCBI lineage: Eukaryota > Metazoa > Chordata > Ceratodontiformes > Protopteridae > Protopterus > Protopterus annectens. Next base: position 1,225,095,078 of record NC_056747.1, on the reverse strand, counting down.
AATTATTTATTATATATTGTTGAAATTGTATAGTATGCAGTTATTAAACATATTGTTATTTTTTAGAAGCAACAAGTATAGTTTTTACATGTATAGTTCTTATATGTATATTTTAAACAAATATATACATTGTTTAGTTGGTTTTAGATTATTTATAGTGAGTTTGGTGCTATATATGCTTCTTATTTTAACCTGACATTGTATGTAATTGTCATAATGAAGTATCAGTGTCATTTTAACTGCTAATGACATCTAATTTTATGTCAACCAATAGGGTTGTGAGCAATGCCTATTTAAACACATGATTTCCCTTTGTTTGTCATAAGTCTGAAGAAGCCAATGCGGTGAAAGCGCTAACTTCTTTTTTAATAAAAGTATTTCATGGTTAATGAAGAAAGAGATCGTTTAAGTTATATTCGTATATAAAAGTGAATAACTGCTGCTGTGCATGAGTCTGGTGGATGCCTCTGTTGTTTTATTTGTTCTACAATCAAAAGTAAAGTCTAAGATACCTAGCTTGCCACTGTTCTTTTGATCTATAGAATGACGTGTAGCTGGTAAGTCTGTCGGTCTTTGGCAGTCTTTGCCATTCCCCTGGCCATTAGGTATCCTGGGTGAATGTAAGGTTAAATTGGAATTGTCAAAATTGTTGTCCATACTGTTAAGTGCCCTCAAATCCCTAAAATGCGTGCCATTGATCCTGTCAACGACTGGTGACTCGGACAATAATACACCGTTACCAGGATCGTTGTTAGTGTTGCCGCTAGTGGTAACAAAGTTGCCAAATCTAGGTAATAAATCAGAAAATCTGCTTACTTCTCCCCGCAGCTCCGTAAGCTCCGCCTGAACCCGAGCCAACTCTCCACATTGCAGTCTAGGAGGGGTACACGGGTTATTGTCTCGATCAGACTCCATGAGGAATTGCTCTAAGAACAAAACCAAAATAACGTTCCGGTGACTGCTGAACCAAAAACTGAAGCAGAACGTTAAAATCCTCAGTATCTTAAGATGCAAACCTCTCTTCAAAAAGCAGTTCAAGCAACACTATACCATACGAAGAAACATATCAAAAATAGTCAGCGAGGTCCACAGAAACAAACAAATATTTTATTGAACTAATGCGATGTAAATCCAAAGGTTAAGCACTTTCACTTGCAAAACAGCAAGCTTCATCATAACGCTAATACATGGACCTCCCAACATTGATGTGTTATTTGGTGTAACTGTGGTAGTTATAGTTATTTTTATTTTCTTTATTGTATTATATGTCTTTAAAGAATGGTTTCAAATTTGTTGGCACCAAAAAGTTTATTTAAATGTTGGGAGGTCCATGTATTAGCGTTCTGATGAAGCTTGCCGTTTTGTAAGTGAAAGTGCTTAACCTTTGGATTTACATCGCATTAGTTCAATAAAATATTTGTTTGTTTCTGTGGACCTCACTGAGTATTTTTGATACATTTCTTTGTATGGTATAGTGCTGCTTGAACTGCTTTTTGAAGAGAGGTTTGCGTCTCATGACACTGAGGATTTTAACGTTCTGCTTCAGTTTTTGGTTCAGCAGTCACCGGAACGTTATTTTGGTTTTGTACTTAAAGCCAAGAACACAGCATCCATGGGACCTGACAACATCCCAGGCTGAGTTCTACATGAACTACAGAATGAACTGGCACCCCACCTAAGCACCATGTTCAATCATAGCCTCACCTCAGGCTTTGTGCTCACTGAATGGCACACAGCAATGGTTATCCCACTCCACAAAGGGGGAGCCACCACGGACCCCAGGAACTACTGCCCCATTAGCCCAGTAAGCCTGGTCTGCAAGGCCATGGAACGTATCATCATGGAACTTCTAAACAAAGATACTGGTAATCTCCAAACTCTGGACCCCACCCAGTTCGGGTTTGTAAAAGGCAGATCATGTCTCCTAAACCTGATAGACTTCTTTGAGGCAGTCACCAAAGCTGTAGATGCAGGTAAGGTTGTTCACACAGCCTATCTAGATCTCGCCAAGGCTTTTGACACCATCCCCCACTCTGGAATTATAGATAAACTCACTAAATTAGGTATAGATCCCTATGTCACAAGATAGGTTGCCAACTGGCTCACTGACAGAACCCACACTGTGAAAGTAGCAGACTCCAAATCCGACTTCAGACCAGTGACAAGTGGAGTACCACAGGGTTCAGTCTTGAGTCCACTCCTGTTTGGTATCTACTTTTCTGAAGTACAGGCTAACACAGAAGGTCTTTGGCTAATGAAGTTTGCAGATGACTGGAAACTAGGAGCCATAATCAAAATTTCTAACGATGTGGACATCCTACAAAAGGGCCTCATTGAGACAGATGCCTGGTGTCAAAGCCATGGCCTCAAGCTCAGTGCCAAAATATGCATTGCCATCCCCTTTGGTAAAAACTCTGTACCCATGAGCTACTGCATAGGTGGTAGTCTACTGAACACTGAAAGTGTGATAAGAGACCTTGGGACACAGGTGGGTGGACAATAGTCTCTCCTCTGATAATCACATTGCCACAGTAGTCAGGAAATCCTTCTACATGGCACACCTCATCACAAAAGGTTTCTCATCCAGGAAAAAAGAGGTCATTGTTCCCCTCTACTCGTCACTCATTAGACCCATTATAGAGTACAATGCCCCTTTTGGTATGTACCTCACAAGACATCTACATCAACTGGAAAGACCGCAGAAATACCTCACAAAGAGGATTACCGGCCTCAAACAGATGCCCTACGCAGACCATCTCAAAAAACTCCAGCTTTACTCCATCGCATATTGCCTACTTAGAGGGGATCTCTGCCTAACATACAAAGCTATGTCAGACCCAGAGCTGTTGGACATGCTTTACTTAAAGAAATCCCAATACCTCCGAACTACACGCTCTAGGGACCTAAACCTTGTCACTACAATAAACAGAACATGTGGGAGGGATAGATTCCTGTCCCAGAGACTTCCCATACTCTGGAACAAACTACCTAGCTATATCAAACAAAGCTCCTCATAAACACTCTTCAAGAAAAAGTTTGATGATTGGATGGGAAATAGGAAATTCACCCCGGGGATCACCTCTGTGGCTCTGCTTGAAAGGGTCACAGGAAAATAATTTTCTTGGGTGGCGAAAGCCAGGGTACCTTTTTGGCTAGGCTTATATAGGACCTAGGACTGATAGCTTAGTACCTACCTATGAACCTATGATACTGGAATAGTGTGCTAAATGTGATGGGCTTGTTATTATGTTAAAGGATGCAAGATTCCTGACAAGTGTAGAAAAATTGTGGGGTGGAAATATAATATGGAGCTTGGGAAGTGAAAGCTAGAGTGGCTGTGTTGTGCAAAAAAAAAAAAAAAATCAAAAAAACAGAGAAAATATTAAAGTTGTTAAAGATGGGAAGATTAACTGTTGTGGATGTGATATAGAGAGATCAGTGGTATTCAATGTCATTATGTGAATGTGTGAGGCTGTCGCTTGCTGTCACTTGCTACTAGTCTTGCTATTTCTGGTGTGAACTGCATGTCTTGGCTGGGCCAAAACTGCTTGCTTTTAGCATTACTTGACAGCCCAGAAGGTGGGGAAATAGACAGAGAGAACTCACTATAATTTTGGCAATCAAGAGAGATACTTGATAAGTTCAGAGTAGACAGGGATATTGCAAGGGTCTTACTGAGTTTGTTTGACCCCCAAGGGACACTGGATGGAGGTTTGGTCCTCCTATCCCTGTGGATACTAGGGTATGTATAGCCCTCAATACACTTGCGACAGGGGCTTCCAGAAACAGACTGGGGTCACATTGGGTAACTCACATCTGACAGTGCTGTTGGACTGGCACTTCGGATGAGAGGTTCTGCTAGGTGTAGAAGAAACACTGATGTCGCTTGCATGAAATGTGTTGTACTTGCCCACCCCTGACTAATTACATTGCTTTTTTGAGAAGCACTTGTAGTCTCATGTGATCTGCACCTGTGTATCTGGATAGTAACCTGTTCTCGTACCTTTCCAAGACTGACTCCTGCTTGAGTCTGGTAAGTCCTGACTAGTGTACAAATCGAGGTGGCCATGGATGCTTGGTGTGCCACCATTTATTTATTCATTTATGTGTCTTTGTTTACCAGGAAAATCTGACTGGCTAATATCCATTTTTTGTGGGGGCCCAGGCAGAAAAGCTCCATTTGCTTACATTGCATTATACTAAGTTCCAGTCAAATACAGGGTGGCTACATTTCTATTTAAATTTATACACAAATAGTAGCTACATTTATACATATACATTCTACGATTTTACAGAGGTGGATGTTACTAAAGAGAAAGCACAGGTGCAACTTAGTGGATTGTACAGGCAGCAGTTATGTATAACAATTGTTTTGGCATTTCAAGTAAGATGTTGAGAATAGTATGTTTGAGTATTTGGATAGTATTGTACAGTGAACAAGTTTTAACCATGTGATGAGCATGTACAGGACCAGGATTCTATAAAATATTGTTTAAACAGTGGTTTAAAACTACTAAGTTTGCTGGAGAGTTTTATTTGCATGGGGATACTATTCCAGAGTTTAGCAATGCATTGGGAATAGAGCGGGTCTCCTGCAACATTATTTGAGTTATTTGTAAGCAATAAGAAATTACTAGATTGGAGGTCCCTTGCTGGACAGTAGGGTAGAAATAAATTTTGTAGTGTAGGGCATTTTTCTGGATGATGAATGAGTTTGTGTGCTGTAGTCATTTGTGAATATGTTAGACAGTTGTGCAGTTTAATTGCTTTAAGTTAAGATAATGGTGGGTCCTATGAGGGAGACTGGTGGTAAATTTAGCTATTTTATTGTAGCAGGAGGCAAGTTTCTTTCTTTGAGTATTGTTTATATTTGTCAGGATAGCAGCGGCATATAAGAGAGTCAGCATTAATAAGGCAGTGGCACCATTCTGTGCATCAGTGTGGTTACATGACATTATCCCTACTCTGGGACAGGTGGTGGCACCATTCTGTGCATCAGTGTAGTCACATGACATTATCCCTACTCTGGGACATTTCCATATAGGCTTGGAAATCATCACATATTCTGTGGAAGACTCTGACCATTTCCATCTGACTCTCTGTGGCAGTGCTCTGAGCCCTAACAATGTCATGGCACATTTGCTGCTGGTCAGGCAATGCTTTGTGTTTCCTGGGGCAACTGTTACAAATTCCTGCACCTGGCAGCCCTTTGTAAAAGTGTCACTGTGGGGTTCCCCTTCAGAAGATTGAAATATCACAATCATGAAATTCATAAGACTGAAGACCAAAGAAACTTCAAAATCCTGAAACTCAAAATACTGAAAACACACATCATACATATACTGACTTTAAACAACATAAACCATATTACTTTTCACCAAGTATAAGCAGGGGGGAAGCCCCCCTGTGCCCCCCACACCCCCTGCTACTTAAATATATCAACTCCGAGATTGCACTTCACTACACTAAGTGCATTCTCGGAGTTGCTATATTTAAGTAGCAAGGGGTGGGGTGGGGGGTACAGAGGGACTTGCCCCCCTGCGCATACTTGGCGACAACTGCTATGCTTTGTTTTGTATGTGTTTATGTGTGTCCTTGTACTGGCATATTATCATTACTTGTATTCTGTGTGTTTTCAGTATTTTGAATTTCAGGATTTTGAGTTTTCAGGATTTTGAAGTTTCAGGATTGTGGTCTTCAGTCTTATGAATTTCAGGATTGTGATATTTCAGTCTTCTGATGGGGAACCCACTGTGGATACTGGTACCTCTGTATTTCTGCCATCATCCCGAAAGTGTTCATCTGAGTTTGTAGATACTGGCAATGAGATACATGGGTTTTCTCCATGTACAAGCTGGAGTGTAATGTGTGCATGTGCTTGACTTTGTGATGCGCTGTCACTCCCTGCAGCATTACTAACATGTTGGAGGGGTGTGAAATGCTGCCATTAAACTTGAGGACTGTGCGCCACTTTCCCAATGCTACCTCACAGGTATAATTATGTTATCATCATCTTCGTTTTCAACAGGCATGCTGCTGTTGATATCCCCCAAATATATTGGTATAGTGTAACTGTTTGTTTCTGCTGCTGACCCTGTAAAAAGATTATTTGAAACATGAACTAGAAATGTTAGTGTTTCTACTGTCTGTTAGTGTATTTATGATTATTTTTCCTGACAACATGTTTAGAACTTTTATTCTGCCCTGTGCTACAAAAACTGATAAATTAACTTTGTGATGTACTACTCTGGGCCTTCTTTCTAGTGCTCCTTATATTTGTTATATTTATTAAACCAACCTTCCTAAGCAGACATGTGTTGCTGCTGCTGCAGTGTCCATACCACCTCTGATTATTTCAGACCCATCATTTTCTGTGTCAAAGTCACCTCCATGAATAGAGAGGAGGTGTTCCCCATCTGTTGTTAGAAGGATAAGTGCTGTAGGCCCTCCAGTACTAGTAAGAGAAATTGCATTCTCCCTCACCTTGACTCTAGCACATCCTGCCATATTATTTGCCATCTTCTTGCAGTGTGTTAATGTTTAGTTCCTTCCACTGACTGCATTAATGTCCATTACAACTTGAGCCCAGGCTTTTGCCCTCTCATAGGTTCTTAGGTATATAATAGGCTAATGACCACAGGGACCTTTTTAAGCCTAGCCATGCATCCCATATCTCTGAAAAGATCTGGTACCCTTGATAAGTGTAAGCAAGGACCTGGGAGTGAACCGTTTACAGCCTGTCTGTGTCCATTAGAGACATAGATGCCAAACCAGGGATGAATTTCCTGTGCCCCAACCAAATGACCAAGTTACACTTGGGTTAGAGAGGAACTAACTATGCCAGACCTAGATCCTGCCCTTAAGAGCCTGTAGAAGACAGAATACATGGATGGGCCTGGAGGCAGTCTGCATAGAACATGCTACTTATGCCCTATATTCTTTTAGTGAGGAACCTCTGTTGACATTCTAATTGTTGGATGTGCCTGGTTAGTTACATACCAAAGGGGCATTGTATTCAATGACAAGTCTGATGAATGCCGAATACAGTAGAGCAATGTCTTCCTTGGACCTAGAGGTCATACATTTTTTTATAAGCAGTGTCAATGGCACAACAGGTAGCATCCACATGTTTGGTGCAGAAGGCTTTGGATTCTGTTCCCACATCAGGTAGATCAATTACTGACACTGTAGTTGAGCATAAGGGGGAGGCGCTGCACTCCTGAATGTGTCATCCTTTGGATGAGACATTAAACCAAGGCCCCATCTGCTTGAGTTGGTGGTAGTTCAGGTGGATCTAAAAGATCCCATGGCACCTATCTCAAAGAGTAGAGGCCCTTTATTTACATGATATATTATTTGCATATTTACATTTTTACTTAGGTCTATACATATTTACAAATTTACAAAAATACACAATTATTTACATATGTTCCTCATTATACATTCTATTTTTCATGTTTATACACATTTATTCAAACTACACTCCACACTCTTTTTCTAAAAACCACCAATGACATTTCTTAATATTATTGTTAATATCCACTTCCCATTAAAGATTAACTCATTTAATCTCTCATTAGAATTCACCCATACTACATCAAACAACTTTTGGACCATTTTTATTTTATATAATTTTGTTATGTTCTTAGTGTCCTTATTCAATTATATTCATATTTACGTTACTGCTATTTCTTAACTTTTTTTACATAATTTGTCTCATAATTTCTCCACTCATTTACATGTCAGAAAATATGTTCTGTGGTTTCTTCTTCACCACAATACAAATGTATTCTCTCACGTTTCTTTTAATAACGCTTATTTGCTTTCACTGGTAAGTTTTTTACACCCAGTCTCTATAGAAAATGCAGGCATTCTACTTTATTACTATATCACTTATTTCTTTCTTTATAGCTTCAGTCTTTTCTTCTGGTAAATTTTCCTACGGGTTAACACAGTAATATTGTACCATTATATTCTTATACCATGTTTTCCGATCTTCTATCTCCTCAAACTTTATCTTTCACTTTTTTATTTTATTGATAATTTTCTATTTCATCTTTAATGCATTCTTTTGTTTCTTATTATTATCTCCCCAAAAATTCATACTTATACTTAAACAGTCTTACTACTAATTTCTCACTTCTCTTTCTCAACCCTTCATACATACAAAATGAATGAAGCTACAAATACCACTGGATTTAATAATATCAGTTTCCCTTCATCTTTATTAAATATAATTTTCCTGCCTTTGCTGGATTTAAACTAGGTCCCCATATAAATGTAAAAATAACTTCTAAAAATTGTTTTTCATAAATTCTTGGAATCATAAAGACACTTGATAAATAAACTATCCTTTCCATTAATACTGAAATTATCAAATTAGCCTTTTTTATAAGATAATCTATCCCCCAGATTCTGCAAGCCTTGCATGGCATGCAGGATTAGTGCAGGAGCTCCAGCAAGCAATATGTCTGCTGTGCGATCCAGGAATAACCTGTAGGGGCGTGCACAAGTGCTCCTGCACTAGTCCTGCATGGACTCAGCCCCTGTATGCAAATTACCCCATTTGTAGGAGAAATCTATGCAAATTAGGTGAATTTGTGATCCAGAAAGCTGGAAACCGGCCGTGCAGGACTAGTGTAATGTGCAGAAATGTACTCTGCCAGTAACAAAGTATATTTCTGCAAATTACAAAATGGAGCGATGACAGCTCCAAATAAAGCGTGGATATCATTTAGAAAGCATGGCCATTGGCATGGAAAACAGTTGGAAAAAAAAAACAACATTTATTTTTTTTAGCCGATCTTGGCTGTTTAAGCGTAGGGCAGTGGCTCGCAAATGGGATCGGGGGGGAAATAAGAAAATAAACCTAAAATAAGCATTCTAACTAAAATCACTATTCTGCCATTATAGTCAATGGCAGGCAGAAGGCAACATGGCCAGTGAATAGTGGTTGCTAAGGGGGGAGGCTCAGTGTGGGAAGTGTAACTATGCATTAGCAGGCAATCCTATGCAATTGAGGGGAATGATAGTGAATCCAAGATTTCCCCTGCATGCTAGTCAGCTCCCAACAGTAAGAGCAGGAATAGCTTGATGCAAGCCTAGGAGTTAGCTGACATCACAGGGGTGTGTGTGTCAGGCATACTGTAAGTGGATTGGAGCCCTGTGGCTCGGATTTGCTCCTAGCTTAGCACAGCTAAGCAAGGGGATGTATCTGAGGCTGCCTAGCACTCTATACATTGCCTAAGCAGGTGTGTGGGCCATGCAACAGGTTTTAAAGAAAAAAAAAAGGTAAACCAGGAAATATCAGCTCTGTGCACATTTGAGCACTGTGTTTGCACGGTGTGCCCCCGGGCGGCAATGGGAAGGGAAAACAGCAGTAGAAAGATAATCTAGGAGAACAAGCATAGCCGGCAGGTGAAATGTATCAGAATCAGCTAATTACATAGGCAGCAGACCAGCCCAGCCCAGAACACTACTATAAACTATGCAAACACCTTCCTCTTTGTTTTTTCCCATACTCTGCACCACCGGTGTATACAAGCGGGGAAGTTTTAACAAACAAAACAAAAAAATGATAGGGGCTGCAATAGCTATCATACAACATGTGGAAGAGGCTGAGGGTGGTGAGGATGTGAATGCTGTCGACCAGAACACAGTGAGGAGACGGAGAAGAGTGTACAGACCCAGGGTAACCTACCAGGGGCTACATGAGCAGGAGATAGTGGAGCACTATAGGGTGGACAGGGACCTCCTACAGCAAATTGTTGAGCTATGCCAGCCACGCCTGACACAGAACTAACAGAGGGGAACCCATCCCAGTGGATGCCAATGTATGTGTAGGCCTAAGAATACTAGCTACAGGTACCTTCCAAAGGCCAACTGGAGATACGATGGGGATCTCAGGCATCAGCATCCAGGGTACACCAGTTCCTGGATGCCATGTCAGCACATGCTGGTGAGCATGTATATTTCCCCAACACCTGTGAGGCATTGGCCAGCAATATGCAACTGTTCCACCAAAAAGCAGACTACCCTGAGATAGTGAGCGCTATAGACTGCATGCACATATGCATCAAAGCACCACCCGGTGAGCGGGGTAAGGTCTACATCAACCGCAAGGGCTTCATCTCCATCAACTGCCAGGTTGTGTGCGATGCCCAGGTCATAATAATGAATATTTGTGCTGGCTGCCCTGAAAGCTATCATGATTTCCACATCTGGTATCTGACACAGCTGTACCACAGATTTGCCAATGGGGACATCCCTTACGGTTACCTAGTGGGGGATGCTGGATACGCACTGGAGCCGTGGCTGATGACACACATCAGAAATGCACACACACCCGAACAAGAACTCCATAAAGAGGCACACGCACAGACCAGAATTATAATAGAGCATGTGTTTGGAATGCTCAAGTCATGGTTCCGGTGCCTGGACACATCCGGTGGAGCCTAGCAGTACTCACCAGCTACATGTACCCAAGTTGTCATTGTATGTGCCATGCTACACAATATGATCCTGCAGAAACAGCTGGAGCAGGAACAGCATGGGGCAGTGCCACACAACCCCCTACCATTGCCAAGGTCTGCACAGGCACAGAGTGACTCAGAGGAGGAACAACCTGAGCCTGCCCCAGTAGGCAGAAGGAGGCATGCCCAGTATGCCCTGGCCATGGCAAAGAGGCAACACATAGCACATACACTGACACAGGAGGGACCCAGGGAATAACACCTCTCTCTGACTCTCACATACAGTAAAATGGATGCCAAACATGACACTACCTGTGCTCAACCATGTGTAGGGAGTGTACTATGTGCATCCGAAATAGGCAGCCCAGCAGCACCACCCTCAATACTGGGACACCCACAAGGTAAGTCGCTCAACCTACCAATTGCCAGATGGAGTAGAATGTGTTGTTACCTGTATCTATGGTATGGATGTGAGCATGCAAGGGAATCGAGTGGCTGAATGGTATGCCAGTAGATAGTAGACACCTATAGTAACAAATACTGGTGTCACCATAGTAGCCAGTACTACACAGGGCAACAAAACCCACTGCAGGAAATGTGCTGGGCCACATGTGTGTCCATATGACTCACACATGCCAGTCAGGGAGGTTCACATATCCAACAACAGCCTCAGCCAGCAAGACAGGTGTAGACAAACACAAACAAAGGCTGTGCTTTGGCCTCTGAATGATGCCTATGGGTAACCTCTCCCCCAGGCCTACACAGACAGACTACAGCAGGTCAGGCAGTGGGATGTTAGTTCTGAAGGGTAAGAAGTCAGAAACTAATATGTAGGTCAATCAAAGCTAAGACCTGTACTACACTGATATGCCTCTAGTCAGCATGATAGATTAGAATACAGAATGAAATGGAGTACCTGACATACCAGTACAGTCATAGCAAATGTGTACAAGTGTCAGGTGTGCCCCTCCCCATCCTATGTAGAAATGTAGAAACAGTCAGTTGTGCCCCCCCAATCCTGTGTAGAAATGTAGTAACAGTCATGTGTGCCCCCACCAATCCTGTGTAGAAATGTAGAAATAGTCAGGTGTGCACCCCAATCCTGTGTAGAAATGTAAAAACAGTCAGGTCTGTCCGCCCACAATCCTATGCAGAAATGTAGAAACAGTCAGGTGTGCCCCTCACAATCCTGTGTAGAAATGTAGTAACAGTCAGGTGTGCCCCCCCAATCCTGTGAAGAAATGTAGTAACAGTCAGGTGTGCCCCCCCCAATCCTGTGTAGAAACAGTCAGGTCTGTCCCCCCACAATCCAATGTCGAACTGTAGAAACAGGTGTGCCCCTTCCCCCAATCCAGCGTAGAAATGTAGAAACAGTCAGGTGTGCTCCCCCCAACCCTACTTAGAAATGTAGTAACAGTCAGGTGTGCCCCCAAACCTATTTAGAAATGTAGTAACGGTCTGGTGTGCCCCCTAATTCGATGTACACACGTCATAACAGTCAGGTGTGCCCCCCCCCCACAACCCTATGTAGAAATGTAGTAACATGTATATGTAGGTATAATACCAGTGGAGCACAGATGCACAGAGGTGTCCAAGGTAGCAGGATAGGTTGTAGCATCTGCACAATATGCAGGTATGTGTGTGCTAGGTTGGTGTGTGTTTCATATAGTGTGAGAGTGGTCAGTATGTATGCATGTTGAGGTAAGACTTGGTGGCCATTGCCCACTACTGCTGATGACAGGGACAAGTCCTCACAACTGCAGTGCCAAAGACAACACCCACCAGTATAACACATGCTAGCAGTAAGCCATTGTAAATGTATGGTGGTAATATGTTTCACTATCTGAAAGACTGACATGGCATGGCTGTTGGGCTAGATATACAAGCAGTTGTTGTTGTGTCTTTCGGCTTTTCCTGGTTAGGGGTCACCACAGTGGAACTCCGGTCCGCTAATGATTGGCAGTAGATTTTTACGTGCCAAGTTGCTAGCCCTGATGCACAACTTTCAACGAAGGTACGCCCATTCACGCACATCTCCACACAGAAGACGCTCTAGCTGAGAATCGAACAGGACAATGTCTTAAGCAGTACACAGGGGAAAGTACCCCAGACATACAGTATATATTGTTTCACTGTGAAATGGGCACACCTTTGGAATTGTACATACAGGTATGCATCACATTACCTGGTCCTGTAGTAGGGGATACCGGTGTTGTCTACTCGAACACTCGCAGTTCACACAGGAGGTAGGACTGATGTATTGGGAAACAGCTGATGTACTTGCACATGCCAGCATAACTGGAATGCCCAATGCATATCTGTGTGACAGATGCAAGTAGTGTCCATAGCACACATGCACCCAGCTCACGCAAACACCATCCATAGGTACATCTCTGGTTGTATCCCTGCTGTGGGGAATGGGTACAATATGACCCCACCTGTATACGACAATAGTGAAAGGATGCAGCATGCAGTGCAGGTGTCCAATGCAGGTGTGTTGCTAGCCATAGGTAGCACCCTTCCAGCATCCACAACACCCAATCAAGACTGATAGAAGGTATTGGCATGAGCACCTAGCACACCTACCCTGTCACCCCAGGGGAATATACTGTATGGCGGTCTGAGACTGTAGGACTGACAGAATGCAACAGCCTGCAACATCTGGCCCGCTTCAACACCTAATGGCCCACAGGTCTCTGCCAAGGGCCTGTGTCTCACAAGTGCTGCCAATGCATGTTATGTCATGGACACCCAAATAAAACAACACACTCCACATAAACCATATGCAAGGCCATGTGGACAAACCACAGTAACATGTTCACCATGTCCCACTGCATGAACTGTGGACCAGCACCAACACACAACTGTGATGGGGTGATAACCTTAGGAAAAGTATCAGAGAATGTATGCATAATGTATGGAAGAGGATAAAATAACAGAGGGGGGGAGTGTGGGCAGCACAGAATGTGCAAGGTCTGACACAAAGCTGTGTGTACACACTATCCCTGGCTATAAACACATAAATGGGTGGCTACATACCTGCCCGTACACCACAATATAGGTAATGTCCTGACTCATGGCCCCTGCCTCTGGGTAACCTGTGTGAATCAGTACAGCTGAGAGGTATTGCCATAGCAATATAAGGCCATACTGTCATGTCGATGGATGTACCATCATGGGATCCTCTGCCAGCACGGTACCAAGGTGCTGAACCAGATACACAGACCCAGCAGCAAGTGCCTGCAGCTCCTCCTCCAGAATGGCATAACTTACCATGAATATGTAGGCATCTGCCCACAATACCGCACACAGCTGCAGTCACCCTTGTCCCCCAAGACATCACTGTGAGTGGGAATGTCCACCTGACAGTACATGAGGACAGAAAACATCACAGTGTATAACAGTACACATGTCTGAATATCTCTGCTAACAGCAGTACCATGTACTTGAAGCAGCAGAGACACAATCACCAACAGTACACACTATCCCCTGCACACTTTGCCTCCATATTGCCAAATGATCAACGGATACCCTGCAGACACAGTTTGCTACCTGTAGGTGTACAACACAAAGGTTTGCACTGGAGTACAAACTACCTGGAATTGATCCACACATTCAATACAGAAGGGTATACTGGGCATGCTCACACACTTAGAGAAATGAAGGCAATGTCAGACAACAACATACTGAAAGGACATACTGGGCATGTTCACACACTTAAACAAATGAAGCCCATGTCTGCAAACAACAGTGGACCAGACATATCTGGCAGTTGCAGATGTTAGTGCAGACACTCCTCAGTATGCACCACTCATGCTTTGCACACACAGTGGATAGGAATACAGACATATATGTAAGGACAACACACTACAATAAGTCAAAAGTAGATGTACATAGATATGTGGAAGAGAGTGGTTCTGACAAGGAGCCATCCATTATGAGGCCTGTCCCACCCAGCACACAGGCACATGGCTACAACCACATGAGGTTCAGATGTCACTCACTGTAGAAATTAGCCACCAGTATCTGTCAGCCTTACAGACTATGTGGTGCAAGTGCTAGCTGTGCAACATGACTGTACAAGGAAGTAGTCATCTAGCAGCTGTATACATGTACCTGTGGAATATAACCCTGTGTGTGCCTGCATGTGGTGTGTCAACCTCTAGATGAATGGGTTATGGCCCATACACACACACTGCCCTCCCCATAGCCCTACTATGACAAGCCTGCTGAGGTCATCCACGTTGAGATACACCTTTGAGAAAGCTGTAGCCCAGTAATCTCCATAGTGTGTCCTATAACTGTGTACTGCTGTAGTGTGATAAACTAGTTAGGTAGGAGTTCTAATCCCAGGCATAGCAACTGTGTCTGTGTGTGTGTGTGTGTGTGTCTGTGTAGAGAGCAATGCTTTTTAGGCTAGTCACACTCAGTACAATTCAAATGCCCTACTTTGGCAAGGCTGCTGATGTCATTCACTGTGAAATACACCTTTCGGAAAGCTGTAGCCCAGTAATCTCCATGACATGTCCTATAACTGCATACTGCTGTAGTGTGATAAACTAGTTAGGTAGGAGTTCTAATCGTAGACATGGCAACTGTGTGTGTGTGTGTGTGTGTGTGTGTGTGTGTGTGTGTGTGTGTGTGTGTGTGTGTGTGTGTCTCTCTCTCTCTCTCTCTGTGTAGAGAGCAATGCTTTTTAGGCTAGTCACACTCAGTACAATTTAAATGCCTACTTTGTCAAGGCTGCTGATATACAAAGATGACAAACAAACCACTAAAAGAAATACAAAAAGTACAAACAAACCACTAAAAGAAATCCAGAAGGAAGAAGACTCAGATTGACATGGTGCATAATCCATGTTTATTAATAATGAGTGCTTTCGTTTGGAACTGTGTGTGTGTGTGTGTGTGTGTGTGTGTGTGTGTGTGTGTGTGTGTGTGTGTGTGTGTGTGTCTCTCTCTCTCTCTCTGTGTAGAGAGCAATGCTTTTTAGGCTAGTCACACTCAGTACAATTTAAATGCCTACTTTGTCAAGGCTGCTGATATACAAAGATGACAAACAAACCACTAAAAGAAATACAAAAAGTACAAACAAACCACTAAAAGAAATCCAGAAGGAAGAAGACTCAGATTGACATGGTGCATAATCCATGTTTATTAATAATGAGTGCTTTCGTTTGGTCCAGTACCAAACTTCTTCAGATAACACATAAAACACAAACCATTCTACTAATATACTTTAAAATCATCATGTTGATCACCTGGTCCCCTTCCATTACTAGTCATATGATTTGCCTTAATATTACTTTATAACATTCCTATTTCATAAAAATGTACTATAAAATCCAAATTATTTTATACAAAACATATTAAAACATTTGAAAATGAATAATTTAAATACATCAACAACTTCCCTGCCCTAACTATCAATTCAAACTCTTTAATTTTAATATAGAGGATACAGAACAAACCTCATTTAACCCAGGTAATACATATGAAAGGCAACGTAATTGCCAAAATAATTTGCATGCCTCTAGTTTTAAAGATGCAGCCCCCCTCTCTTCCTTTTGGATTTGATCAATAATTCTAAACTTGAACCAATGTCCTGGATGGGATTTTACATGATTCACCAAGGCACTATCTAATTTTTCCTTTTTTATAGCATAGAGGTGTTCATTAAGTTTTTGTCTCTGTTTTCCCTATATAGAAACTGGGACACTGTTGACATAAGGCTAAATAAACAACCCCACTAGAATTACAATTATATTTATGTTTTGTTTCATACTTTTTATCTCTAATAGTAAAGCAACTTCCTATGTCTATATACTTACAGTGAGGACAATATTCACATTTAAACATACCTTTAATTCTGCTATTTGGACAAGATTTACCAAATAGCAGAATTAAGGAGTACTCCACTAATCTCCGTGGCGCGTCCTATAACTGCATAGTGCTGTAGTGTAATATACTAGTTAGGTAGGAGTTCTAATCCCAGACATGACTGGTGTCTGTGTGTGTGTGTGTGTGTGTGTGTGTGTGTGTGTGTGTGTGTGTGTGTGTGTGTGTGTGTGTGTGTGTTTTTCATTCATATCCTGTGTGGAGGTGGGTGTGAGTGTGTAACAACTGGACTCAATGTGGAGTGGGTTTTGCAAACTTCTTATATGATGGCCCTAGTATATATCACAATGTCCACCATACAGGGATAACAGATGTGAAATAGCTGAGTGGCTGGGGTGCAAATCCATACCCCTACATGTGACATCAAGGCCAGGCGAAGAATGTTAGCAACCCTTGTATTACCCAGAGAACACTCTTAACCCATGTCTCATACACAGAGACACAGACACACACACACACACACACACACACACACACACACACACACACACACATACATACACACTTGCCTAGGCAACAGCTGCTATGTTAGTAGTACCCTGCATATTGCCCACTGATAGTAACCATGGTGTGATTGCAGTTGGCTACAGAGGGCATGGCACCCTGTCCATCAATCCAATAGGCATGTACATGCTGACAGTGCACCTTCCCCATGTTCCTCACTGGACACCTGCAACACCTGTGGTACCATCAAATGTGACCCACAAAGGATGTACTATGCCTGAAAAACATGCCGTGTATAGACGGATGTCACTGACACCAGGGAATACCAGTATCATGCTATCAATGTTGGTGCAAGGTCAACCTGCTGTCCATTAACAGTTCCCACCACATGAGGCCAGGATTGGCACATCTGATGATAACAATCTGTGTACACAATATGGGCCAGACACCCGAGGTACAGTTCCATATGTCACTATACATGCATGTGGGAGGTGTGCACATCCCAGACACCGTCCATGTCATGGACTAAGGAACACCTACATGGCAAGCAATGCACAGCATTGGCCACACGCAATAGTCACCCAGGTGACCGAATGGTGAATACAATATTCATGTGTGTGGGCAAATCCAGACACTACACTCCTGAGCCACAATGCAAACTACTGTCATGTGGTATGATGCCAAGGTATACCCATCACCTAGCCTTGTATAGCCATCTGGCGCAGTCGACCACTACACATCCGTGATGCAATGCACCCATGTATGTCAGTACTGGCACCCTGTGTCTGTGTGTGTGTTGTATTATGCGTATGACCACATTCAAACTAGCTACAACCCCCACTGGCATACTGAAACAAGCTGTCTGATATCAGACACCTCCACATACCCTTTGTCCATATAACCTCCATATGACCCCTGTGGTGCATGTGATACTTGCATAGTACTGTGTTGTTGCAATCTTACTAGTGATGAGTTGTATTCCTGGCCCTGTCAAGTGTGTCAATGTGTGTGCGTCCCTGTGAGAGTGTGGCTGTGTTGACACTGACACCTGTTCATGCGGACAGGCATGTGTACTACACCTAACATATAGCTACCATATCCCTGTTGCAGATGTCACTCACCATCACATATACGTTTTGAGGGCTCCACAACATGTAACCTATGTGACGCATCCAATAACTGCATAGACATGTGATAGCACTGCATAGTCATCAGGGGTTTGATACCCTGTACTGGTAGATGTGTGACACAAACATGCTTAAGTTTTACTCTCCCACCCCTCCCTGGCCTTTCTTTGCCTCTGTCTGCCTCTCTCACTCCCTCTCTGGTGGATGTGGAGACTTACACCTGCTTTGCTTAGGCAGCAGCATGTGTATTTTAAGTGATGCTCATAATCAGCTGATGGCCTCTGCACGAATTGCAGCCCTCGTCCAGCTGATTGCATGTGGAACAACTGTGGTAACATTCCCATAGCCAATTGTATGGAAACACACTCCAATATCTAGGAACATCATGTTGGTGTTGGGCCTTTTCATTCACTGTGAGCAGGAACTCGATCTGTTGTTTGGCAAACAGCATCTCAGATGGATTGGGGATTTACCTCTAAAAACATACACTGTGGAAACAGGCCAACACACAGGAGGGGGATGTGCCTGACCTGACTACAGACTGTAAGTACTGCTATACTGCATTTGGAGTAATGTTGGTTTAACAGGGTGTGTGTAGATATGGCTGTCTTACCTGTTTTAATACCTGCCATGTCAATGCTATGTTTACGAGGAAACCCCATCTGTAGGGTCATCTGCAGACTGTGCAGTGTGTGGTGCCATTTGTTTCATGTGTTACCCACAGAGCACCTATTTGTGAACTGCAGAAGGTAGTGTGAGGATTGCAGTCTGTAGATGGTGACAGCTGTGATAGTTACTGACTTCATATCCTTTGTAGGACATATGTTGCAGCAAACCATGTTACAACCTCAAATGTATGAGGTTATCACAGCAGCATGTCATGCAGTAAGAGGTGCATATGTGCTGTACACCATAATTAGTGATATCATATCTGATAACAATCCAGAGAGATATCAGACTGCTACATATGTTATGTATAGTAGGGGTTATATTTGATGACATAACCTGGACATTCTGTGGTTGTGTGTACTGTACTGAGGTCTGTGTACTTATGGTGATTGTTGACAGTGTGTGTATTGTTAATATGTACCTTGGCCTGTGCACAGACTGTGGTAGATATCATTGTTCTTGGTCCTGTTCTATCTAATGTTACATGCTGTTCCAATGTATGTTACCCTATCAGCTTACATGTTTGTAGGGCCATACACACACATGTCCCATACCACAGACAGGCATCGGCCACACTGTGTAGTGGCCCAGTATATGTAGAGTTAGTGTGTAAGTGGCACATATGAGGATGATGTTGAACAGATAGTCCATATACTGTAATATTACACTAGCTTATCATATGTGGTTGTGGCTGTGTTCACAATGGTTGTGGTTATGCACTTTCACACAGGTGTATGTTACTCTGTGCTGTGACATGCTTGTAGAGCCTGCTATATATGCAGGTAAATGTGCATTCCCCCATTGGAAATGTAGGCCAGTGTTGAGCCATTCTGTCTGTAGCCTGCACAGTGCTTTGTTACATGCCTAGCAGCTTAGTGTACTTACCCAGTGAGATGTCATATCCAGATACTTGCCAGATGTACTGCTGCCGGGCCACCATGACAGTCATGTATGTCAGATAGAGCAGTGGGGTGCTGTAGAGATGTATGTCAATATCTAGTAGGTAGTATGTGGCCATGGCACCTCTGTACCAGCGGTTATTATGTGTCAGGACAGACAGGGGTGTGTGAATGCATATCCTATGGAGGCACATGTATACCAGTAGTCACGTGTTATACCCATCTACATGGCTGTTAACACCCATATTGTCAAGCTTGGTCCACATGTCTTGCACTAAGGGGTTATGTTATACTTCTGGACTGTCCAGAGTGTGTCAGACTGTCCACATATATTGGCCAATATCTCTGCTGTAGTCCACAGTAGCATTACATGCTACAAGTGGTACTGTACTATGATGTCCTTAGGATGTCTGTCAGTAGCCAATGGTGCACATGTTAAAAGCAGATGTGACCTTCCACACACACCATGTCTGTGATGACAATACCTATTAAAGTAGCAATAGTCTACAAATATACC
Source organism: Protopterus annectens (assembly GCF_019279795.1). Taxonomy (NCBI): domain Eukaryota; kingdom Metazoa; phylum Chordata; order Ceratodontiformes; family Protopteridae; genus Protopterus; species Protopterus annectens. The sequence continues at coordinate 1,225,075,052 of NC_056747.1, read as the reverse complement.
TGCTATACATACCTGACATCCCCTTGCACTATGAAGGGGATGAGGTAGGGCTACACTCCATGTTCAGGACATATAGTAAAAATATATGTATATATAATTATCCAGATATCTATATGGATATATACACATATACATATCGACATACATAGATGAATATGTATATGTACATAGATATACAAATAAACACTCAGATATATACATATACAGAGCAATATATGTCTACACATATACAGATAGAGATACATATGCACATATACGTATGGATATCTACATATATATTGACAGTAATAGGTATATCAGAATAGATATGTATGCACATATAGTTATAGATAGCTACATATATACCAACATAACTAGGCATATCTATATATATATATATATATATATATATATATATATATATATACATATAGCTATATATACATATATGTATATGAGAGCACTATAGACTCCTGGAAAGCCCAAAATCCTGAAGACCAACATCCTGAGACCAAAATCCTGAAAGTTGAAAATCCTCATAACACAAACCCCTGAAATCTCAATATCCTGAAAACACACAGGATACCAACACTTATTATATTCCAGCACAAGTACATACAGAAACTAATAAAACACAAACCATATTACTCTTCCCCAAGTATGACCAGGGGGGCAAGCCCCCCCCACCCCCTGCTACTTAAATATTTCAACTACGAGAATGCACTTACCAGGATTTGCACATATGACATGCTGTCAAGGTTTTTCTGTAGTGGGCTGTGGGTATGTCATGCTGCCATTCCTGCCATCATTCCACTCCTGTTGTGTCCCCCACACATATGGTGGGGTTGGGACCATATATGTATGTGGTTTACCTACACAATACATGTGTGCTGTTATGCACTGCAGAGGCCAGTGTATGTAACAGTGGTATATGGCCCTGTATTACTGAGTCTAACATAGGCTCTTACAACATGTGGGGGTATCAGGGGTAAGCTGCCTTAAAATATCTGGATATACATTACCATACAGTCCACCTTGGGTAAATGCAGGCCTACTGCCTCCTGCCATACAGACTGTTCTGTTTGTCAGCGTGCTTGTGATGGTGTCAGTTATGCTTTGTTATGTAACAGTTACATCCCATTGTGTCAACTGAGGTCTTTACCCCAGGAATTCTGTACAGAGTGTAGATAGAGGCTGCTGAACTATACATCTGCATTACTTACTGTTGATTGTTAGTAATGCAGAGTGTAGTTATAGGCTGCTGAACTATATATCTGCATTACTTACTGTTGATTGTTTGGTATCCTGTGGCCCAGTCTGTCTTTACTATTGTACTACTTGAAGGCCTTGGCCTGGACAGCAACATTTGTAAACCTTTCCAGACTGATGTATTTGTATAAATGTTGCATTACTCTTTATATGGATGTCAGTGTCTATACAGCTATATGATATGGCCTATACAACTGTAATAGTGCACAAATAAAGCTTTCCCATGTATGCAAACCTGTTTGTGGTGTTATATCCTTTGCCTCTCTGTGGGTATATGTTGCAGGCAACGATTGTCATTTGTATGGGATGCTCATACATAGTCCAGTTGGTAAGGTGGTAACTGTAGGCATAGTGGTGTCCCATATTGTGTGCACCTTCTACATATGTATCTTACTATACATATCTCTGCATGTGTATGTGTAGTTACATATATATCTATATCTAGGGATGTTGCTTGCTTCCACATTGTACATTCCCTATGGGAGCCAGACTGTACTGCGTGATATGTTACTGATACCAGCCTGACATCTAACAGGTGGGATGGAGTACTGCTAACATCTTGTGCCCATGTCATGTCAGGTCCTGGTTATGGGATCTGCAACAGTTGGTAGTGTATTGCAGGGCAGACGTGTTTGGCTGTGGGGGGGGATACCTATTCGTATAAGACGTATGTTGTTTGGGGCCTCTCAACCCCATTAACGGTGCATGTGGACATATATATTTTTGTTATGTTCCCATTATCTACAGATGTATGTCTGTATATACCTATATAGATATATCTGCTTACATATTTATAACATGCTGTATATATATATATATATATATATATATATATATATATATACATAGAGATGTAGACATATTTATCTATAGATGTATGCATATGTATGTATATATGTTTATATAAATATATATATATATATTTATATATATATATATATATATATATATATATATATATATACATGTATAGATATATTATATCTATTTAGATATTAATATATATACACACACACACACACACACACACACACACACACACACACACACACACACACACACACACACATACATCTACATGTTGAAATACATTCCCTGTACTGTTGAATGACTGGGCTGGATGATATGTTTGTGAAAACATCAGGTTTATGTATATCTGACATGGCTTAGTGGTAAATCACTTTGGCTAAGGTGTGCAGGTTCCTGGGTTTGAGCCTTGCAGAGGCTGTTTATTTTGTTGCTGGGTAGAACAAGGGTTGTTGGATATAGAGTGATTAAGGCACTTTTAAGCAGTTGTAAGTGGGTTTGCGTGGAGATTAGCACTGCTAACTTCTGGTTACAGTTTCTTATACTCAGCTTTTCAATTGCTTAACCTGTGTAGGCATTGCTTACCCCCGTGCAATCAGGCTGAAAACCCGCTTACTGCTTCTTAAAAGTGCTTACCCCCACACTAATTTCTTCAAAAGAAAAGAAAAAAGGGTTGATAGGAAAGTCGTGAAAAATGGGGCACAAAGAGGGAAAGACAGTAGGGAAAATAGCTAGGGATGTGCAAGATGGGTGTAGGGAAGGTCCATAGCTGCCCATTTCTTCCACAGCAACAGCTGTGCATATACACTGAATTTTGAGGTAGATTTGGACACTCAAACCCCTGAGAGAGGGATGAGGACAACAATAATATGTTGTGATGCCAATTAGACCAGATTACATGTGTCTACTGGACATGTGTGCAAAATGGACAGTTATGTATTGGGCGATAATTTTTTTTGGGAACAGATTGCCCTTTTTTTTTCAGGTGAAAGTGGGATGTTGGGGAGGGATAGTAGGGATATTTGGGGAGGTAGGTTGGGTAGGTTAACAGACAAGACAAACAAGACACATACAGGGGAGGTATATGACACATGTGGGGGGTAGACACCTTGATGGGGAGAGGTGTTGGGAAATCGGAAGCCCATGAGCCCCCTACTGGAAACAGTGGGACTGAGGCCCCACCCATGGGCAGTCACCACTGCACCTTCACAGCCCCAAAGGTGGCTTGTGCTGGTGGCTGAGTTGTAGAGCCAGGCCAACCCTCTACTTGTGGCACACGGCTCTCGAGCTTGCGTAGCAGATCTCTAACCTCCCTGCAGAGCTCTATACACACCATGACCTAGATGTGAGGCAGTTCCACCTGAAGGTAGTGCAGGACCAATGGACAAGGAGGTCCCGAGTTGGGCCCCAGATATGCTGGTGCCCGGTGCCTCGGCCAGCTGAGGTGGGACAGGCGAATCTGCTGGGACTGGCCTTCCCAAACGTTCCATAGTGTTTAGATTTTATCATCATATGTGGGTTAGTAATAGTCAGCACATTCCAGGGTTAGGTATAACAGCATGCATAGATATCCCCATTAACCTAGACACCAGATATGGAACAGTTGCATAGCAAACAGAACACATGCATATATGGGACCACAGTGGTAATAACAAGAGCATGCAGGTACATTGATGGCACCATGCCCCCAATGTTGGAATAATTCAGTATAGCACATGCATGGAAACAAATTTAAATATTTATCGACCAACAGGATATAATCAGAACAGTAGAGTCATTACATACTGGTTGAGGTGGGTATGTAGTTTATTGTTGGAGATATGGGGGGGGGATGTCAATTAACAACTAGTATATACCTGTAGTCCACATTACTTTCCTAGTCAGTGCTGTTATCTGTACCTTACAAGTATTACTACACTACCCTATAGCCTTAGTTTGGACAGTGATATGGCTGTCGTCATCGTTATACATGAACTGTTTTTACCTGCGGTATACACCTCTTACCTGGTATACCTGTGGAGGAAATGTTTGTTAACACTAACGGTTTCTGCACATATTCCCAGATTTCGGGTTGATGTTGTGCACATAGCTGTCCATCTCTTTCTGCACAGACTCTGGCCATGTCTTGACCATATGCAGGTGTACCGGGACATATCTGGACTATTGCCCTCTTCAGCCTTTAGTGACTTACGACACACACATATACATGCTTTCCTACACAGTTATATTATGTAGCACAGTGTGGGTGACAGTGATCAGTGATACTTTATTATTCAGAGCGGCTGCAACACTCACAATTCCATTCAGTACCAGTGTAAACAGTACCAGTACAGGGTATCAAGGTTTTTATTTCTCAGCACAGTGTTCGTATCCGATGTACCTGTGGGAGCAGTGTTTGTTAGCACTACCTGAATGTTGCCACACGAAAAGTTCCAGATTACTCATTAGTATTATGCACATACATCTCACTCTGTTACTGTACACACTCTGGTACAGCTTGACAGCATGGGGGTGTAGATAGGACATACTTGGCTTATTACTCTCATAACAGTTTCAGGAGTTGCTAGAGTGACAGGTTTGTTCTCATAGATGTGTTACAATCAGTTGTATTCCCTGTTTGCTGCCTAAACATCTGGAATCATCCCACAGACTTCCCAGGGGGACAGGGTGACAGGCAGCAGATATGGGCCCATATACTGAACATTCTGGTCTTATCTGTACATTTGTGGGGTATGATTCTGTATGCAGCCTACTTCCACTCCCAGGATTCAGACCATGGTTTTGTCTGCTACAACCTAAACACTGTCCATCAGAGTTGTGTGTGCTATATAGATATTGCTGTATATCTCCTATCTGCTTTCTGTCTCATAATTCTCCTGTTGATTTGCATTCTGACCTTGTATTACAACACTCTTATACAGGATTTCCTAGACAGTTATATTTTGTAGGACAGTGTGGGTGACAGTGATGATACCTTATTATTCAGAGCAACTGCGTCAGTCACAATGCCATACAATACCAAAGTAAACAGTAACAGTACAGGGTATCATTCTTGTATTTCTAGGAACAGTGTTGGTATCTGACAGACCTGTGGGAGAAATGTTTGTTAGCACTACCTGAATGTTGCCACACACAGTACCAGATTCCACATTACTATTATGCACATATATCTCACTCTGTTACTGTACACACTCTGGCCACATCTTGACAACATGGGGGTGTAAATGGGACATATGTGGCTTTTTACTCTCATAAGGTTTTGGTGAGTTGCTAGTGTGGCAGCTTTGTTCTCTTAGATGTGTGTCAATCAGTTGTATTTCCTGTTTTTTGCCTATATGTCTGGGATCATCCCACTGATTTCCCAGGAGGACAGGTTGACAGGCAATAGATATGGGCCACTTTACTGGACATTCTGGACATATCTGTACAGTTGTGGGGTATGATTCTGTATGTAGACTACTACCACTACCAGGATTCGAACCATGACTGTGTGTGCTAAAAATACACAGTTGCATGTGCTGTTCAGGTTTTGTTGTCTGCCTTTTCCCTGTTTTCTGTCTATGTGTCTCTCAGTTATACCAAATGCCCTCTGGGGATTACACCAGTCATATACAGGCATTCCTACACATTCTATTTATGGTGCACAGAGTAGGTAACAGTGCTTAATACAACAGTACTATTACCTGATTGCAAATCTACATTACCATATGATACCAGAGTATACACATGCAGTCCAGCAGTTAGACCTTTATTGTCAGGCTATTATGCTTTTATTTGCATACAATCTATATGATACTGTTCCTGCCATATTCTCTGGTGTATGCAGTACTTGCCTTAAACAATACAGGTTTTATACAGGCAATTAATTTTCTAATACTTTTAGATTTATTTCCTATGACAGTACATGCAAAAGTATTACTGACCTGCCTCGTGTCACAACCTCTCCAGGGGACTTCCATGGGCCTCCTGGTTTGTGGCCCACTCACTTGCAGCTGTGGAGGTTATAAGAGAAATATTTAGCCATACCTATCCATGATATATATATCATCATCATTTTTCGGCTGTTCCCATTAGGGGTCGCCACAGCGGATCATCTGTTTCCATTTCTTCCTGTCCTCTGCATCTTGCTCTGTCACACCAGTCACCTGCATGTCCTCTCTCACCACATCCATAAACCTTATCTTAGGCCTTCCTCTTTTCCTGTTACCTGGTAGCTTCATCCTTATCATCTTTTTCCCAATATACTCAGCATCCCTCCTCAGCACATGTCCAAACCAGTGTAATCTTCCCTCTCTGGCTTTGTCTCCAAACCTTCCAACCTGGGCTGACCCTCTAATATACTTATTCCTAATCTTGTCCACCCTCGTCACACCCAGTGCAAACCTTAACATATTTAACTCTGCCACATCCAGCTCTAACTCCTGCCTTTTTGTCAATGCCACTGTCTCCAACCCATATAACATAGCTGGTCTCACTACCCTCTTGTAGACCTTCCCTTTCACTCTTACTGGTACTCATCTGTCACAAATCACTCCTGACACTCTTTTCCACCCAGTCCATCCTGCCTGCACTCTCTTCTTCACCTCTCTTCCGCACTCACCATTACTCTGAACTATTGATCCCAAGTATTTAAACTCATCCACCTTCGCCACCTCTACTCCTTGCATCCTCACCATACATGAGCTGGCAATTATTACACACATAGTGGAGTGATACTTACACACAGCTGGGACAGCCCCTGCCATTCTAGCCTCTTGGATCCACTGCTCCAAGAGGTCCCCCTTATGCCGCTTCAGGTCGGCATAGTGATGCCTGACTTGCTCACCAGTTTGTGGTATGCCAGTGGCACTGGTGAGGTCATGGGGGAGACAGTCCCAGGCTTTTGCCTTATATTGGGAACCCTGTTACTGGCCCTGCAGCAGTCGCTGCTCATGGTCTTTTATAAGGAGTCCTGCTATGACTCTGGAATCCTGGATGCTCTAGCTCTAAGCCGGAAGTGCACACCTTCTCCCCTTCCTGCCATTGTGCCTGCAAGGGAAAGCTACAACCAGTTATGAGATGTATTCCCACCTGTTGGGTTTAAGTAGGGATGATTTCCCATACTTTTCTGTGATTGGCCAGTTTTGAAAAGGCTAGGCTATGAGCAAACCTGCTTACCTAATGTTGGCATTGTTTAAAGGGGTATACCACTGGGCCCATTGAGTTAGCTGGTGTACACATTGCTTACACCTCCTACACTGGCCTGTGCAATGCTTAGTGTTGCTTACATTAGACTTTGCATTATATTTTCTTTTTGGCATGGCTTTATTATTCATTATATATTATATATATATGCCTGGTATACATGATTCATGTGTACGTACACTGTATTGGGTCCTTGTGTTTTATTGGGGACTTCAACACTTTGTTACAATTATACCTCACATCTGGGCTTACTGCTGTGCTCCAGTTCACATAGTTATGTTATGTAGTGGGTTATGGAACATATGACTGTATATTGATTCCTTTCACAGGTTCTGTTTGATTTTACTATAATGAGGACTTGTTTGGTGATACCTCATTCTTCTGTACTGCTGTGATGGCTTGGTGGTTAACTACTGTGACTATAGTGTATAGGTTCCTGGGTTCAAAACCTGCAAGGCTGTTTATTTTGTTGACGGGCAGAACAAGAGCCATTGGATACAGAGTGATTAAGCACTTTTGAGCAGTTGTAAGTGGGTTTGCTTGGTTTTGCATGAGGGTAAGCACTGCTAACCTCCAGTTAAATATGCTTACAGAAAGTTAGCTTTAATATTACTTAACCTGTGTGCGCATTGCTTATCCCCACACAAATGGGCTTAAACTCACTTACTAGTGCTTAAATACGCTTGCTACTGCTTAATGGTGCTTACACTTGTTTACTCGTGCTTACTCCCACTTACAGTTGCATTGATTTAGACAGTAATAGGTAATGGTTCTTGGAAAGGTGGGGGATTTGGAAGCTGTATGGAGTTGTCATTCATTACACATTTTACTTTCCATTTGTATCCATGATTCCTGTGTACATGGGGCACATGTGCTTATCTGGGGACTTTGCAACATTATGACACTGACACCTCACATGTGCATTTAATGCAGTACTCCAGTTCACAATTGTATGTCATTTAGTAGGTTATACAGCAAAATAATGTTCATAAACTGATTTTACATGGAAAATGGAATGTGCTGCAGTGGGACTCAAATCGGGAATGCCTGCTTGTCGTAAGGCGAATGCTCTTCCCACTACACTATTGCTATACTGCTTCATTTGCATATATCTTCCTTGTTATCCTCTTCAGCTATTTAAGCTGCATTAACCATAGCTAAGCGATGGGCACATACACGCACCTACGGTTAGCTTTAATCGGTTTCTTAATTAAAAAAAGGGTTTGTTCATTTTATTTGTATTTACTATTGCTGTTGTACACATGGGGGAATGTTGCTGGGGATATGCGGACACCTATGAGCGGTCTCGCTTATTTCTTTGGCCTTTCTGCTGTTCTTCATTGCAGGGGCATGTATATTCTGACAGCTCTGCCCTCAGACATGCCCCCTGCACTCTTACATGCTCCATGTAAGATTAGGAGCTCAGGCAGCGTGCCTTCATTAATATGCATGGAGTGCTGCTGTCCTGCTCCTAAATGGCCTCTTCCATGCAGGACTAAACTAGTCCTGCATGGAAGAATAGTAAATCCGGGGGTATATGTTCTCCATAAATAACAAATGTCTTTTAATTCCTTTAAAAAGGTTTTCCATTTGGGTTCCATTTACTCTTATTACCAAAATGTATTCACAGTACTGACATTTCTTTCATTGTAAATTGTATTCCTGTTATCTTTAGCCTATTTCCCAGTATTTTACTTTTATCCTTATTTAATGTCATACTTGTTTCTTTTAAATAGTCTACACAAAAGATGGTTTATTTCATCCATACTCTAGTTTTAGTTATTATAGTAACATCATCTGCATATATTATCAAAACTGGAATATCTACATCTGTTTACATTATATACCCTGCATTTTCCATTTTATAATTCATCTTGCTTATTACCATATTCATAACTAAAGTAAATAATATACCACTCATAAGACAGCCTTGTCTTATCCAATTATTCATCTCTATTTCTTTACTTAACCAACCATTTATTGGAATTTTTATTTTATTATTACTATACCATGTCATACAAACATTTTTAATTTTACCACTGAAATTATATGTCTCCATTACTTCCCATAACATCTTATGCTCTATCAGATCAAAAGGTACTATCACCTACCATAAGTTTTACATCATCTCTTCTACTTAAATGTCATCCACAATTTTGACTTACTACCTTTAGCAATTCTTGCTATTCCTTTCCTTTCATACCATTTAAATTTTCTTTCATTATATTTTCCATCTTATTTTCCAATCTTTTTCAAATTATTTTCATAAAAGTCTTATAATCTATATTATTTAGTACTATTGCTCTTCATTTTTATATCTTCTTTTTCACTTTTTTTCCCAAATGAATATTAATACTCCACTACACAGTTCCTTATAACAAAAAAACTTCATTTATCCAATCATTCAAAACAAGTAACAGGTATTCTTTTTTGCCATTCCATTAACTTTTTATACATTTAATATCCTATTCTATATGTCTAAGCACTTTATCTAACGCATACATACCAATCGCTTTTCCAGTTTATTTATTACCTTGATCTACATTTTTTTTTACTTTCCATATTTTATGGCATTCTTTTTTATTTAAACATTTCTGCCATATAATGAGCTACAGTTTCCATTATCTCTGTTTATTTTATTTCTCTCCTTTCTTATTTTTCATTTCTCTCATTACACTACTATCTTCTTTCACAATCTTAATCAAATATGCTGACACATCATTTTTTCTTTGTAATGAGTATCTTTGTTTATATAGCAAATTCCTGATCTTTTCATAATTTATTTTGATTCTTTTTCTTTATCATAATACTCTCTCTCATTCTTTTCTAGGTTTTTTAAAAGCATTTTTATATGTCTCTACATATCTTTTTTTTATCTTTCTGGTTTCTCTTTGCCATTTAAAAAAAGTTTTTATATTTTCTTTTAAATGTAATCCACCATTCTGACCAATTAACATATAATGCCTTTATAGTAACATAGTTTCTCCATAATTGTATAATTTCTTTTTTTTCCTTTTTCATTTCATTTTTTTTCATTTATCCCTTTTATTCCCTTTCCTATTTTTATGTGTTCTTTATTTTCATATATCTCCATCCATACTGATAAATGATCTATAAATCTTATTACAGCTGCTCCTCTTTCTGCTATACTTATTCTTCAATTATAAAGTAACCATTTTCTTTTTTAAGAATACCTCTTCTATATGTCCAGAATTTTCTGTTCCATATAACCAATTTACCACATTTCATAGCTTCTAACATTTTTCTTATATCTTTTTCTTTCTTTTTGTTTTTGCCTCTTAAATCATAGTTAAAATACTGTGTTATTATAATATTCATGTTCACTGTTACATAACCCAACTATTGTTGAAATAAGTTTTCTCTTTCTTTACAAATAACATAATCATATAAAGCTATAATTCTATAGGGTCTATATTACCTTACTGAACAATGAAAAGAGCGAACGTTCTGTCATCGAACCAAAAAAGGTCGAAACCACTAAAGAGTGAAGACACAGACCATCAATTTTTTCCCAGGGAAAAAAATCGGTGGGCCATCTTTGGGACTTTGTCATTTCCTCCATTATGGTGCAATCTCTAGTTGGTATATTTAAGTAGGGGTGTGTGCTCCCCACATTGGGTGGTGTCAGTGCAAATCTCCCACTTCATTTTGTGTTTAAATTTTTTTTTTTGCGGAAATAAAATTGCTGTTCCGTGTCTTTGCTCTTTAGTGGTTTCCACCTTTTCAGTTCGATGAAAGAGCATTTGCTGTTTTTATCATTCGATAAGGTAATATAGACCCAATTCTATATACTTTTTCTTGCCATCTCAAATCAATAATAGTTACTCTTCCTATTCTTACTAGTGTTACATCTAATAACTTCCACATAATACTGCTATTCCTGAACAATGTTCATTTCCCAAATTCCATATTATATTTCCATCCCTTGTCTTTTCTGTTTGCAGTCTTTCTTCATTTAAGATTCTAATGTCTTCTAGTACAGTCATAACCACACCACATGTATTATACCATCCTAAAATATCTATCCTTTTTATAATATTTTTAATACTGTTTAGAGTTACCAAAAGAATTCTTAAATTACCTTCTTTTTTCCCTTAATTTAAAGAAAATCATTTATCCTTTTAATTTACATTCCCGGTTACCAATTTCATTTTTTTTTCTTTTAAATGTATTCCTTTAAACTTCATTTTCCTATCTTTCACTCTTCTTCTAATAGAAATTGTTTCTCCTTTCATTACTTTCCAGTTTATATCTTCTTCATCACTGATTTATGAATCATTTTCTATCTCATCTCCATCTTCTTATTATCCCTTTCTTCTACTAAATTGCCTTTAATTTCAATTTCCAGTTCATTTTCATTGTATTCTATATCCTCCCGTTTTTTTACTGTCATTAAACCATTTTTACAGTCCATCCAAAAATGCACACTTTGTTTACATTTATAACATTCTAGTTCATGTTTCTTTGGACCATGTTCTGTTTTCCCACATGCATAGGATTCTTTTTATCATAGTTATTTACAAGATGTCTTTCCCACAAAAAAAACAAAAAAACAAACAAACAAAAAAAACCCCCCAAAAATGTTTTGTTTGTCCCTAATATTTCATCACACCCCTACCACCATCAACATTTATAACAATTAACAATTGGAATGTGCACAATTTTTCCATTTCCATTTTCAAAACAATACAATCCCATTCCCCAGTCCATAAAACCCTGTTGTTATAAACCTTTGAAATGTCCATCAATCCTTAAACAAACATATTTTAAATGTCTTTAATAAGTCTCTCTTTCTACTTCTGTTCAAAACTGTATATTCATTTTTTTTTTCATATTCAGGAAAAAAGCTTATATTGCATAAGTATTAAGAATGATCATTTTGTCTCTTTTCATACTCACATAATTTTTTTCATTCCATGAGCAGTCTCAAAAATAATGTTACAAAATGCCTCTTTATTAAAGTAAGAGCTCTTACCTTTCGGACTTTCACATCCAAAGGTAATATTATAGTGCCTATTATCTTGTATCTATCCAATTCATTGTTCTTTTTACTTTGTATTCAATCCACTAACTTTTTTTAAATGGTGTCATCTCTTTTTTCTTTCTACTGATAACTGCTTCTATCTCTGCATATTTTATTTTTCTGTGTAACATCCCTTTTTAGGATTACATCTGACTCTTACTCTTGTATTTTAACCATTATCTCACCCCAGGAAATGTCTCCTCTATTTTCTTGTTCACTCTGGCTTACCGTCTGCTGTAATGTATCATCTATAACATTTCTGAATGGAGGGCTGTCACAACACATTTATTTGCCATCTTCTCCAATTTTGTAAACAAATTCTCTTGAAAAATGACTTCCAAATCTTCTACTGCTTTACATAAACTCCATGTGAGCTGGCATTTGCATCCACTTCTTCCATCACTCTCTCCATGCTGCACACCATCTTCCCAGCCACAACTGTGCTAGGGATGGGACATGCGCACATATTCATGACCAGGACTTCTGGGAATAATGATTGACTAACACAACTTGTACACATTATTTACATTATCTACATTATTTATACACATCATTTACAATTATTTACATTTATCATTTACCATATAACACCATTCCATATATCTTAATTATTTCCCCCACTCTTTTTCCACAGCCAAAAATGTATCTTTCTCAGAATTTCAGACAATATCCATTTACCATTAAATTTGATTTCATTCAGTCTCTCATTCCATATTGTCCATGCAACATACAACAGATTTTTATCAATGTCTTTCACCTCTCTGTTTTTTTGTTGCCATAGTAACCATATTTCAGCATATTCATATTTATATCTTCAACACTTTTGAAGCCTTTCAATATCTTATATTCACATATTTTTTCCAAAGTTCCTTTACTTGTGTACAGTTAAAAAAAATGCTCCATTGTCTCAACCTCTCCTCATAATTACTGACCATCTATTGTATTTGTTTTTAAGGCATGTTGGCTTTGACAGACATTTTTCCTATTGGCAATCTCAACATAAAATCACTACATTCATAAATTTTTCTACACCATGCAAGTCTTATCTTAGTCACATTTCTTTCTTCATTTTCTAAATATTTCCATGGCTATATAAAATAATGCTCATTCATGATATTAACATACAATTCTTTACTGTTTTTTTTTCTACATTTTTATATTCAATTTCCATAAAAATATTTTATTCTGATACTCTTCCATGTCTTCATTTATGAAGTCTTTCCATATTTTCCCAGAACTTATTCTTTCCCCAAAATTCTTATATTTGTCTTTCATTATAAGATTTGTTAAGTTCTTATGTTTTTCATCTAATCCTGCCAAAACGTTATAAAGATTCAATGAAGCTGTATGAACAATTGGGTTAATCAGTCCCAGTCCTCCCTCTTCTCCTTTAACATACAGAATCCCTCTTCTAATTGGATTCCTAGATCCCCAGATAAATGAAACTACAATAGATAATAACTCTCTTCAAGCTTGGATGGCATCATATAAACACCTGCTAAATAAGAAATTTTACCTAAAAATATAAGTTATTAAATACTTGTTTTTTCTTATACAACAATTTATATGACCTCCAAAACATATAAACTTTTTAAATTTTTGTGTAATTTTCTCCCATTGCTTTTCCCTATGCTTTTTTATCCCAAAATGTATTCCCAAGATATCTATAAAACTCATCATTGAATTGAATCCCTTCTATGCTATCTATTGACCCAAAGTCACTACTTTTATTTTTATTTATACAGAAACCAAACATTTTTATGTACTGATTTAGTCTTCTAATTCCTTCTTCTATCCATTCCTTATTCTTCATAACTAAAACTAAATTATTTGCATAAGTATGAATGATTGGAATTTGAATTTCTCCTGTTATTTTATATCTTGCCATTTTCAACCCTCTGTTCATTTTGCTAATAATGTTCATAATTAATGCAATTAAAATGCCACTTACTGGATATCCCTGCCTTATTCCAAACTCTATTTTTATTTCTTCACTTAACCACTCATTTAGTATCACTGTCACATTATTATTCTCATACACTGACATACATATTTTAATTATTTTATCACTTATACTATAATTGCTTAATACATCCCACAGCACATTATATTGTATTCTATTGAATGCTTTACTTAAGTCTCCTACCAGAACTTTAATTTCTACTCCTTTATTTATAACATCATCTATCACCTCTCTCAATATACATAATAAATCTTGACTTTCTTTATCTTTTTTACCAAAAATCATATCATTAAATAATTTATCTACACTATTTCCTAATCTTTTCCCTATTATTCTCATAAATATCTTATAATCTGTATTATTCAACACTATCGGTCTCCAATTTCTTATATCCTCTTTTTCCGTATAAATTTCATAACCCCTGTACACATTTTTTTTACTATTCCTTTTCTAACCATTCATTTAATTCTTCTACAAAATACACTGTTTGTCATTTTTAATACATATAATACTCAATACCATCTATTCTCGTGTTTTTTTTTTCTCTAAAATTATTTTCTGGGGAAGAGAAGAAGCAAACTGTTTTCCCACATGTTTTATAGAGCAATTCTTAGCTTCATGCCCTAGCTCACCACAAACAAAACATTTTCTTTTTTCACAATACTAATTAAATGATCATCTTTTCCAGAAAAAAAAGTTTTTTTTTGGTTGTCCCCTATATCCACTATATCTAACATAACCTCTGTTTCTGTCTACATTTATCACACTTGAAATATGCAAACATTTTTTATTTTCCATTTTCAAAATCACTCCACAATCCCATCCCCCAGTCCATAATTCTCTATCATCATACATTTTTTAGAATGTTCACTTCTCTGTATACAGTCTTTAAATAGTTTTCTAATAGCTCTTTCTCAATTTCAGTTCAAATTGAATAACAATCCATTTTTTGCTCCCTATTAAATGCTTGTACTACATATGAGCTCCACAGATTTCTTACTTTCAAATTTCTCTAAGAATTTTTCCATAAACTGCCCAGTTTCGAACAAATGTCACAATATGTCTCTTTGTTAATGTGTATAAAAGCTGTTACCTCTTTTGGTGAAATACCAAGATCTGCAAACACTGTGCCCCAAACCTCAAACCTATTAAGTTTCTTTTCTTCTTTGTTGCTCAACCTTAACACAAATTTTATCCTCGCTGTCTCTCTTTTTTCCATTCACTTTTCACTTTCTTTACCTTTTGAGCATTCATTTTCTTCCTTGTCTCTACCTCTTTCACCCCCTCCTCTTGTATCTTGTCCATAATTTCACCCCACAAAGCTACCAACTCACTGTGATTTAACAGATTTTTTTAGGGTAAGCATCCCACAAATCTCCTGGTTGGAGGGTTGTAATGATACATCCTTGCTGAGTCTCGCCAGCTCCCTTGAATGACCTCTCATGGAGCAAGCACTCCGAATTCTGTGAAGGCCCGACAAACCTTCTGTTCCTTCACCCCTTTCATTTCTCCCTTCTCCGCTGAAATGGACAACTCCTCCACTACACTTCCTTCATCTAACAGCCTTTCTTGTAACGGCTCCACTACTTTCATGCTTCTTCAACAATCTTCTATCTCATAAGCACTCACCATATTCCTTCTGTTATACAGCCTATTGATGTAATTCCACCAGGGTGTCTTGTTTTTTTTTTTTTTTGAGTTAGTTTTGTACTTCTTCCTGGTGGGTACAGCTGCCTCTTTGCAGCTATTAACATGCTTGTATAGGGTTTCTGTGAACAGTTTCATGTAGGCAGCAGTGGTTTTAGAATTTATTGGGGCTTGAAATCTTGCCAGGTTATCACTTAATAGTAGGAAGTTATCTGTGAAGTAGTTTCTGAACATTCCAGTTTTTATTTTTACTTCAAAGGAGACCATTTTGTGGTCTGATCTTACCAGAGAAGACATTACACTAGGGGATGTGCAACATTCTCTCTTATTAATGAGGAACACATCCAGTATGTTTGCACCCCTGGTTGGTGTATTGACAATCTGGTCCAGGGTTCATAGGTTCATAGGTTCAGAGGTTCATAGGCTGGTACTAGGCTATCAGCCCTAGGGCCTATACAAGCCTAGCCATAACAATTCCCTGGCTATTTCTTCCCACACTATTTACTTTCCTGGACCGCTGTCTAGCAGGGCGACTGACGTGATCCCCAGGGTGAATTTCCTTTCTCCCATCCAATCGTCAAGGTTCCTTTTGAAGAGGGGCCAAGAGGCACTCTGCTTGACATGTATGGGCAATCTATTCCAGAGTCTGGGGAGTCTCTGGGTCAGTTTGTGTTTATACATTTGGTGTTGTATATTAGTGGGATAACTAAAGTTGCCCATGAATATTGTATTAGGTTGGATGATGAGTGTTTCCAATAAGTTTAAATACATGTTATGGGTTTTCTAAGTCATAGAGGGGGACCCATAGCTAGCAAGGAAGTGGTATGAGACTTTACCTATGGTGATTTGAACATGGAGAAGCTCAAATGCATTGTCCTGTCTGACCAGCTTTGAGGTGCATTTATTTTTTGTGTAAATCAATAAACCTCCAGATTTAGACCCTGTTTGTGTTGTAGCTGGTCTAAATGTGTGGAAGGCATTATAGCTTTGCATTCAGGTGTGTTCTCTGTGGCTTTAATCTGTGTCTTAAGGACCACACAGACATTAGCATTCTTTAGGGTGAGGAGATCTTATAGGGAGGGAGTTTCTTGTTTAGAGCAGTAACATCTTTAGATTTTTTTTTTGTTTTTGATTTGCTAAGCTGGAAGTAGTTTCAGTTTGGCAGTGACTAAAAAGGCACTATGGGGGAAGGCAATGTTTTAGCTACTATTCAAAAGCCTAGAGAGGAGAGGTGCAGACCATCCCTGGCAAAGCAGCATGGTCTCTTCACCAACTCCTTCCATGCTGACAAATATGGCACCCCCTTAGAATGACACCAGAAAGTAAACAAATTATTAAAGTCAGTCATTTTCTGTTCATATTGTGGCATCATGCTTGGAGAAGGTAAAATTCTGTTCACTGCTAGACTCATATCAGCCTGAGGCACATACTCCAAGAGCTGCATGATGTCTCTCCTATAGTCTAGAGAGGTACATCTCAGGTCATTTACACCCACTGCATGTGTAATGTGGCTAATCCTGTCCCCTGATAAGCAACTGACCATGATTTTCTCCTTACTCAGCCTGGAGAAGGCAACATCAGGTTGTCTAACAATGGAGTCTCCAGTGATCAGAAGATTAGACTATGTGGTGTCTTGCCATATGGGCTCTAAGCAGGAGCTCCGTGAGATGTGGCTGTATATGTTGATGTGAGTGTTGTTTTGAAAGAGTGCATTCAGGGCTGCTGAGGGTATGTATTATGTGTGCTTTGTCTAGGAGGTCTTTGGGATTTAGGAAGGTTACATTTAAGTGCCTCAGCATATATTGGTCTATGCATTGAACTGTGTGTGATAGACGCGGTGTGTGTACAACCGATAAACAGATTGACATTAGGAATGTTTTTATGTGAGAGCTTTGCCCCCAGTGGCATTGCATAAATACATCTCTCATGTACCATATCATTTTTTTTTTTTTTGAGAATTAGCTGGTTGTCAGTAAACATGAAGCAATTTCTACATTGCCTAAGAATGCCCATATCCACCAAGTTGGTGGTAATAGTGGGAAAGTTCATATCCATAGCAACAGGCTTTTTTTATTGATTACATGGTTGCAGTGAGAATATAAAGTAATGCCAGGAGTATCTGGTTTGCAATTTGGGCAACAGTGCTTTTCACTGCAAACTAGTTGCCCTCTGTGCAAACACTACTACTAAGTAGGTGCATATGATTTATGGATGTAATATGTATGGAGATATTCTGAAGTTAGGTTAGGCATCAGCTCATCAAGCAGAATTTACTGAAAAGAAAGAATCAGTTTTGCCAAGAATGATGAAAAGAAGGGATTCAAATGATTGGCTACTACCTGGCTACTACTAGTCCTGGTCTCACCACAGTTTTAAGCTTCTGGGGTACAATGATGCTTTGCTTCTTCTCTCAACAGAAACAAAACAGTAGCACCAATCTCAAGGTGAGAAGCAGGCCACAGACTCTATGATGATAAAAAGTCTTGTCCAGATGGTGCAGAGGGCTGTAGGCTTGTTGTAACCATTTCCTGGTAGATGTCTTGAATAGTAACAAGATCAATCAGGAAGTTCAGTCAGGAATCAATGCATTCTGCTCCTTCTCTCACCAGGAGCAAAACAAAAGCACTAATCCCAAAATGACTACTGACTGGCAGAATGTGGGCTCTCCAATAACTGGTGGTCTTGGACTAGATGTTGAAGGTAATATGGAAAAAATGGTTAATACCCAAGAGTTGCAATGTGCACTAAGCAGTTAGATATGAAAGAGGGGATAACTTAAGCTTTAGGAATATAATTGGAGAGCTATTAATTTTAAAAGAGCAAGACAGATTGGAAAGGGGTGGTCACTTTGTATTCTGGCTCTATAGAATACAGTGGGATAGCCAGTAAATTTAAATAGCAGAAGAGAGTGATTTCACAAAATGATAATGTTGTGCTTACTCACAATAGCCAATGAAAGAGATGAGGGAAGGAATTATGTGGTCAAACTGACATAAGGGGAAGGCTACTAGAAACACAGCTGAGTTTAAAAACGCAACAGCACAAGAGTGGGAGAGTGGGGGAGAATTTAATTTCTGTGTGACTCATAAAAGACACAGCTGTGGTTTGTTTCTTAGTTTAAATATGCAATTAAAAGAAGATTACAAGGAAAATACAGTGTAAAGAAAATATAGCACAACATACAAACTATCAGAAGGCAATGAAGCAATACAACATATAAGAAAGTAAAAGCAAACTAACCATTCCCTCACAGCAATCTATGACAGAGGCTGAGTGAGGTTTTCCAGTAAAGCCATGAAATGTTTTATTTTACCCCAAATAAAAGATTTAGTTCCTAGCTCCACCCTCAATTCACAGGTAATTAACCTTAAATGACCTGTTTTATTTTCTCTGTGACTCACAAAAGAAACAGCTGTGTTCTCTTTTCTAGTTTTAATATGGAGTTAAATGCAAAATACAAATAAAATACAGTATAAAGAAATACACCACAATATAAAAGCTAGAATAAAGTAATGAAAAAAAAATACAAAATACAAGAAAGAAAAAACAAACTTACCTTTTCCTCACAGCAATCTATGGCAGAGTCTGGGTGAGCTTTTCCAGTAAAGCCTTGAAATATTGTATTGTACTCCTTAAACAGAAGGTTTAGTTCCTAACTCCACCCTTAGCTTACAGGTAAGCTCTCAGATTGTTTGGACTGCCTTTACCATGCCATGAGGATATGGTTTCCCTCAAGGTTAAAAGCTGTCCTTTTTATGTGCATCTTTACTGCACATAAAAAATATGCCACAGTCACACACACACACACACACACACACACACACACACACACACACACACACACACACACACACACACACACACACACACACTTTTGAAGTAATCGTCAGTCAAACAACACAACGATGAAAGCATGCCTACCATCCTCAAAAAAAAAAAAACAGATTATACAAGCCCCATAATTATGTACACATGCAGAGTCTCAGTTCAGCCAAGTAAAGTTGTGCTGAAGTAATGCTTGGACTGTTATGTATACAGTCACAGTAGTAAGGCAAGCAGTTTACACAGCTACCAAGCGATACCAAAGTAAACAATATTTTCTCAGCGATAACTAATTATTTCCATTGCTGCTGTAATGATTTCCCATTTAAAATGACAGCTTTACAGTATTCAGTTAACCCATTCAAATATGCCCATCATATCAGTCAAACAAACATTCCTTGAAGTGAACTCAGTGACCTTACATCATTTGGAACTGTTTCATATTAATTTGCAATATTTCTATTATTTTTCTTACTTTAAAAAGTCTATGGTTTTCAAAGTTATTTGTTGCCTAACACGAGTAATCACAAGTTAATATGGTGGTGTTAAAGTATTTTGCATTTGTGCTTATCTTTATGAATTACAGTAATATGCAAATGTGTACTGAAACTTATCATGTAACAAGACTTCGACTACTTATGAATCCTGCCTCTGGTTCACATGAACATGCAGTGGATAGGGGCAGAGTCTGCTGCACACCTCAGGAGTCCCCAGAATGACACAGGAATGCAAAGATAGCCTCAGTTAGTCTCTAACCTGACCATGTTTAGAAAAGGCAAAATGGAGTCATACACAGGTGAGTTTGCACATCCGTGAAATGTCATCCCTGCCCATTTAATATCATCTGGGACACCATATCACCTCAAAGCACTCAACATTTACTAAAGGTTGGAACTCATACACACACACACACACACACACACACACACACACACACACACACACACACACACACACACACACACACACACACACACAGATATTTATTTCTGCAGTCCTCCCCCAGAAAAGAAACATTAATATGCTGGTATACTATATGAGGAATGTGAGGTATTACATGCCAAAAAGGTAGAAAAGACACTGCACAGCAGCAGTAGCAATTGTAAATAAAATAAAAACTTGACTTTTTCATTAATGACTTTTATATATCATATAAATGAAATCTAAATGTATTCTTTAAAAAAAAAAAATGTAAGTGATGAAGCATTTTTGGTAAAATCAAACTTGCTAGTAACAGTACCATGTCTAATGCCCTGCTTATACTTTCTTCATTCTGGTACCAGCACTTTGAGTTATGGTAGCACCTGTGAAAGCAAAAGGCTGTACTCCAAACTGGTCAGATACTGAGACCAAAATAATGTTCTACCATCTGAGCAAATTGCACCTGTATAAGATCCAGGTGTGTGTTAGAAGACCTGACTGAAAAAAGATCAACACTTGGCAGGAGATGGGTGAGCACCTTTCATCCCTGATAGGGATCACTCACTCTGTCTCCCAGTTCAGACACAGGTACGATAACCTGCAGAAGCATAGGCCCAACCAACTGGCTGAGTGGGTTGACTAGGTAGTGGTGGGAAGACCAGTGCTCTATTGTAAGATTGTTTTTAATTATTTTTGGTCATATTAAACATAGGCTTAAAAATAAAGTATAAAATGTTTGCATAATTGAAGGCATTTGCCTGAAAAAAAAATGTGTAACTGCAAATACATATCAATAATGTTATTACAGTAATTTAAAAGAAGGCATATCTGTACACAGCATTGCATCTGTATAAAAATATATGGAATGTATATTGGCCACCAAGTTGAACTTTTCCCCTTACCTCTGTGGTAGTGTCATCTCAGAGTTGATATATTTAGTTAGGGTGGTGTGGGTTTAATTTGCTTTGGTTTTATTTATTTATTTTTTTGGCCAAGCAGTTACTTACCTGGAGTTGAAAGTCGGTGTTCTGGGTGGCCAGTCTTCAGAGTTGTTGGCTTTGTTGTCTCGGTTATATGAAAGCTGGGTAAGTGGGATTTCAGATTTATGAAGTAGACCCATATATATATATATATATATATATATATATATATATATATATATATATGTGTGTGTGTGTGTGTGTGTGTGTGTGTGTGTATTATATTTATTTAAAGCCGCAGAGAGCACAACAGCAGTGCAAGGTTATAATGCCTTCCATCCTTATATTTAGACCAGCTACTTCACACGCAGGCACTAAAGGTGGTTGTGTTTCTGTTTACAACAAAAATAAATATACTTCAAGGCTTGTCAAACAGGACAACGCACTTGAGCTGCTCCATGTTCAAATCACCATAGGCAAAATCTAATACCATTTCCTTCCAAGCTATTCCCCTCAATGACCCAGGAAACCCATACCATGTATTTAAACTTATTAGCAACACTAACCATGCAACCCAATACCATATTCATGGGTGACTTTACTTACCCCACTATTAACTGGGAATCCTGTACAACACTAAACATACAGGTACAGAGATTCCTGGATTTTGTAAACACAAACTCCCTGGACCAGATAGTTAATACACCAACCAGGGATGCAAACATACTGGATCTAGTGGCCACTAATAAGGGAGAGTGCTGTAAAGCCCCTATTGTAATGTCATCACCAGTAAGGTCAGACGACAAAATGGTCTTCTTTGAAGTAAAAATAAAACTTGGACCCCCAGCTAAACCTGGAATATTCAGGAACTACTCTAAGGCTAACCTCCTGCTATTAAGTGATAACCTGGCAAAATTTCAAGCCCCCATAATCCCTGAGAACACTGCTGCATATGCAATACTGTTCACAGAAACCTGTACAAGCATGATAATAGCCGCATAGAGGCGGCTGTACCCACCAGGAAGAAGTACAGAACTAACTCAAAAAAACAAGCCACCCTGGTGAAATCATAAAATCAATAGGCTGCATAACAGGAGGAAGAAAATCAAGGCAAAAATTAGGAGGTGAAGCACCAAGCTGCATAAAACACTCTCATCATACTAAACAAACAACTCAGAGGACTAATAAAGTCTACCAAAGCCAAATTTGAGGAAAGTTTGGCCTCCCAGGCCAAGAACAACCACAAAACATTCTTTAACTATGTCTGCAACCTCAAAGCAGTACACAGTTGTGTGCAAAGTTTATTGTCAATGGAGCCACCTATAGTGAGCCAGAAGATATAGCAAACCTCCCGGCTGACAATTTCAGCTCCTACTTTACCACCCTCTTCCTGTCAACCTTCCCTCAGGAAATACCAGCAAATATAATTCCCCCTACTATAACTAGGGAACAGGTCCTTAATGCTCTCTCTAAGAACAAGAAAATGTCATCAATGGGCCCAGACAATAACCCAGGATGCCTTCTAAATAGCATGAAACATGACCTATCAAAGCCTCTGGAATTACTATTTAACTGGAGCCTCCAAACATACTTCATGCGTCATGAATGGAGAACTGCAACAGTCATTCCTCTGCACAAAGGTGGGCCAGCTACTGACCCTGAAAACTACAGACCCATAAGTCTCACTAGTCTTATATGCAAAGCCATGGAAAGTATTATCATGGAAATGATCAATAGAGCTATATTAAACCTCCAGACACTGGACCCAACCCAGTTTGGTTTTGTCAAGGGCAGATCATGCCTACTCAACCTGGTGGACTTCTTTGAGAAGGTAACCAAAGCAATGGATGAGGGAAAAATGGTTCACACTGCCTTCCTTGACCTGGCCAAGGCATTTGACACAATACCCCACTCAGGCATTGTTGAAAAACCAAAGAGGTTAGGTACAAACCTGTATGTCACACAGTGCATAGCCAACTGGCTCACAGACAGGAGCCAGGAAGTTAGAACTGGGGAGTCCACCTCTACAAAGAGGCTAGTCACAAGTGGAGTCCCTCAGGGATCAGTCCTTGAACTGATCCTTTTTGGCATTTACGTCTCTGAAGTCAAGACCAATGTCAGTAAACTCTGGTTGACTAAATTTGCAGATGATTGCAAATTAGGAGCTGTCATTGAATCCCATACTGACACAAATGTTTTCCAAGAGGGGCTGAAACAGACAAACAACTGGTGTCAGAGCCATGGACTAAAAGTAAATGCCAAGAAATACATAATAGTATTCTTTGGGGAGTCATCCACACCTGGTAACTATCATATTGACAACACACCCCTTAAAGTTGACCCAGTAGTCAGTGACTTAGGGACACACATAGATAGTAATCTAGTCTTTGGCCATCAAGTGTCTACAGTACTGAGGCAATCATTCTATGTTGCACAACTTGTAAACAAAGATATGGCATCTAAGTCCAAAGAAGTCATTGTTCAACTGTATTTGACATTCATCAGACCTATCATTGAGTACAATTCCCCCTTTGGTAGGCATAACCAACAAGTGGAATATCCACAGAGGTTCCTCACTAAAAGAATGCAGGGTGTAAGTAAAATGTCCTGTGAAGACCGCCTTAAGGCCCTATCCCTGTATTCTGTCTTCTACAGGCTTTTGAGGGGAAATCTATGCCTGGTATGCAGGGCATTGTCAGACCCCACTCTGATGGACCTCCTGCATATCCGCAAAACAAACAGGCCAGAATTACCCATTCTAAAGACTTAAAACTTGCCTGTGATATAAATAGGACCTGATGGAGAGACAGGTATGTATCCCAGAGGCTATCCCATCTATGGAACAGGCTCCTCATCCATGTGAGGCAGAGTTCCTCCCTAACCCAATTCAAGTACAACTTGGACAATTGGTTGGGGAACAGGAAATTCATCCCTGATTTGGTTGGCACCTATGTCTCTAATGGACACAAGCAATATGTAAATGGTTCATCTCCCAGGCCCATGCTTACACTTATCAAGGATATCAGAACTTGTCAGAGATTTTGGATACATGGCTAGGCTTAAAAAGACCCTTGTGGTCATTAACCTAGTAAAGACCTATGAACATATGAACCGATTTTTTATATATATATATATATATATATATATATATATATATATATATATATATATATATATATACATATATGGGTCTAGGACACATGCTCGATTAGCATGTGTCCGAATCACAAAACATTGAACACACATACACGAAAGCGCTTAACATCGAAAAGCGCTTCCGTGCATGTGTAGTTAAAAAAAAAAAATCTATGTTTCTGCAGCCACCTGCACCCCCACCCCCCTACTTTATTATTCTCACTCTGTGATCCACTACAGTGGGGAAAAGGGTATTTTCCCTTACCTACACTGTAGTCTGAGCTACAAAACAGACACACATACATGGAAGCGCTTTTCGATGTTAAGCGCTTTTGTGCATCTGTGTTCGATGTTTTGTGATTCAGACATATGCTAGTCGAGCATGTGTCCGGATCCCATATATATATATATATATATATATATATATATATATATATATATATATATATAGTATGGTTTCAGTGCAATATTGTAACCAAATGCATATCAGCCACAAATATGAAATGTATTATTTCTTATGTAACTATGCAAATATAAACCCCAGTAAGACTTGATAACAATACACTCATTAGTCCCAAGTACGCATAAGCACTTCCCATATCTTTGTTCCTATGTATGCATAAGCACTTCAAATACATTTTATTTTAGATCAATAAAGATTTAATAAAAATAAAATTGATTGATAATGATAAATTAAATTCTAACATTATGTGTAAATTTATTTTGTGTATTTCTTCTTTGTCTGTTTCCTACTCCCTTTATCTCTTTCTTAATTATGCATTCTTTTGTCCTTCTTTATTTTCTTTCTTTCTGTCCCACTTCTGTTTATTTTATTACAGAGCCAATACCTCAGGAGCATCCCAGCCATGTACTTTCCAAGTTAAGAAATGTTTACCCTTGGCTTGTCCAGGGACATTCTCACATGATTGGGACTGTAGCATTGGTCCTGCAGGCACCCTGACATATGGCAGCTTGGCAAGCCTCACTGAAAGGGTGCTTTGCGACTTGGCTGAGGACATGCCGGCATAGGCCATGGACAGATGGCTGCAGCCAATTGAGGCTGCTCATCAGTGGGTGAAAGACTTGCTGCCCCAATAGGCACTGACCACAGCACCACCACATGTTCTTGCCCCCCTCAACATCAGGGTCCTACACTGCAACACCATCTGGCACTGGTAGCATTTGAGGTCTTGATCCCGCATCAAAAACATAGTACCCATCCTCTCCCACCTCATCCATCACAACCCTCTTGGTATGTTCCTGTTGTATTTACCTCTTTGTTGTGTTCCTCTTTTTCAATCTTTCCTATCCCCCCTTTCCACTTTTTAATGAAAGCAAAAGGGTGACCACATAAGGATACCTCTGTATAAAGCATACTAAACCCCTTTATTTTTTAAAATATTAGTAATAAAAGCTGTGGATTCTGCCAGTTGTCCTATGTGTTTCAAGTGTGACTGCACGTAGCCATGTTCATCTGAAATATCCGACTATATACAAAGTGATATGAAGCCTACAAATTTCACATAGTCTTTTGCATATACTTATTGCTTATTTTTATGTACTTTATGCTTTTGCCATAAGTAGCCCTATTTATCAAAATGCTTGTGCCATTCCTTAGTTAAAGCGAATAACCAGTGCTTATTATATTTGCAAGTGTGGAGGTGCTCCTCGTGCATAACTGCTCTATGAATACCATCCGACATGTTTATACAATTATAGCATTATATGCTTTTATAACTAGCAATGAAGGAGAGAATCTGTTTCATCAAATATTAGACTATGTAGTGGTTAAATGAAAATTATAATTGCAGGGGACTTTAATTGTGATTTAAGGGGAAGATGTAAAAAGACATTGAAAGATATAAAAAATATAGGAAGTGATAAAATGTGGTAAATTAGCAATGTGGAATAAAAGTCAATGGAGTTTTAGAAAATGGGCACTTGGATGTGAAATTGATTATTTTGTATTATGGGAAGGTTTGGGGGCAGCAGATGGTAACACAGCTGTGACGGGTTTTTCAGACCATTTAGCAATATGGACAGAGATGATGGAAGAAAGGGACTGTATTAAAATAGGAAAGGGAATAAAAAGAATAAATGAGAAATTAGAGCGTGAAACTGAAGAGTGGGAAGTATTGCAGTTATGGAAGGATCATATAACCATGAAGGCCTTCTATAAAAAAATGGTCTGAGTGGTGTATTGAATTTTAAAGAAGTATAAAAACTGTTTTCTTTTTTCCTTTCAGTGGCATGATGAAAAAGTGAAGCATGGGAAAATTTATAAAAATGTATTTGAGAATTTAGAGAATAGTACAACAGACTTTTATGAAAAATAAATACATAAAATAAATCAAGAAAAAATCGTAAGCATTAATGTTTAGGTAGAGATATTATTTGCAAAGAAGGAAGGAGGTGTATGTATATGTGAAGGGTGAGACATACAGTGTGTATTTTATTTTAAATATACTTTCATCTCAAGATGGATTCCTGAGTGTTTTGCAGTTTGCTTCCTGTAAAATATGAAAAATGCTTGTGTGAATCAGGAAATCTAATTTAGCAGAATTAATGTTGTAGTGTTCAATTTTAATTGGTAAGTGGCTGCTATATGATTGTTACAATAATGTTGATATTAATCACAAAAAGTATGAATAATATATCAGTCTACTGTTCTGGGACACCGGATTGTGATTTCCTAGTCTCTCACATACTTTTCTTTGCAGTAAAGGAGGTTATTATTCTCTGCTGAACTGTGTTGTGTGAAAGTTATTTGCTACCTTAACAGTTTGGTGCCATATACTCAGATTTCTGAGCCTTTTGTGTGTTGCTGCATTAGAAATTGTCACTGAGCCCCTTGTGACAGGTTATCTGTCAGACTAATTTATGGTGTACCAATAAATAATTTCTTTCTTTAACTATCAGCAGAGTTTAAGGTCTCTACAGGAAAGCTGTACTAGCAATCCCTCTATTAGATTTAATTGTATGTGAATGGGTAAATAGTATGCATCTGGGAACTTGTATGCATGTATGATCAGTCACATTAACAGCATATAGTTTATTTTATTATGTTCTGGTAGGGCCTAATCAATAAAATACAAGAACAAAGTATCCTTGTGAGGAGTATTCTTCTCAAGTATGAGTGGGGGGTTTGATCAAATACAAAGAAAAGAAACAGAGAGGATTCCTTCATTAAGAATGAGAGTGAAATTATAATTATAGTTGCATCCCTATTCATTTGTATGAGAGTGGGTTTTTATAATGGGTACCAGTGCAAGATTTTCAAAAGAGCCAGAACATGGGCAGGTATATAGTTAATAAATATGGAAGAGAGATGTAGTTACTTGATAAAATGGTCCGAGCTCACTAAAAATGATAGTGCTTTACAGTTTCTGGAAAAGGGTACTTTTGATTAAAAAATCTTGGAAAATCTAAAAAAATAAACTGAAAGAAAAAGGTAATAAGGTCATTGCTTCCAAACCCGACATCAAAGATTTTTCATGCCTTTTGGACATTGAGATAGACAAGGAATCATCCAAACAGAATTCATTTGCAAAGTCATCTGCAGTTAATGCTTTTGGTTGAAGATTATTTGGTGATCAGTTTCATATGGGCTATGAGCAAACAACTCAAAATCCATGTTTGCAATTTCTTCAAAACTGTCTCCAGCCCCAACATGCTCATTTTTCTTATGGACCTGTTGTTGGGACAGCTACTGTGATTTTCACCATTATTTTATTTATCATGCTTATGCTATCCAGAACTGTGAGTACATCTTCGTCTGCAACTACTGGAATTGTTAAGTACAGAACCATTTCTTAATAGACATACACACATTGTTAAAAATAGAGACAGACATTTAATTAG
Organism: Protopterus annectens; assembly: GCF_019279795.1. NCBI lineage: Eukaryota > Metazoa > Chordata > Ceratodontiformes > Protopteridae > Protopterus > Protopterus annectens. The sequence goes on along the minus strand of NC_056747.1, from coordinate 1,225,046,500 downwards.
AACTGAATCGAAAATGCCTGAATGGTATCCTAGATTTAATACTTTTTCTACGGCCTTGTACACCTATGCACAGACTCTCAGTATAAGTGACTGCTGGGTTTGGGTGCATACATCTACTGCACATGACAAGAGTATTCCACCGAGCCCTATACTAGTGACTGATACACAGCTTCGTACTGCATTTTGTACTGTTTTTCTCACTAAAAATTTAAAGACTAAACATGCTTCTCTCCTTTTTCATTAATGCTGCTTCAACTATTAATGCTGTCATACAAATGGAACACTTTTTGTTGTAAACAGTGCTTGCAATTTCACTTGGAGATGGGACTAGAGGGAAGGGTATGGCAGCATTGCATGATTATTATATTTGTAGAGATCAAGCTTATCCCTGGTTACCTATAGATTGGTCTGGTTGTTTTTATATAGGCCATTTTATATCAGCTATGTGACATACATCTGTGTTACCTGAATGAAAGATTTGTAATGGTCATCACAGGAGAGATACTAAAGACATTCTAAACCCAGATGGGAAGATAGATGCCTCCTGGATTTATCATAACGCTGTTCGAAAGACTGATTTTGGGACTTGCTCACATGGATCTTGTTGATGGAGTCATTTCTGGGGCAAGAATTTTACCAGCTTATGAGTCAGTAATGTTCACCTGGGAGCCGAGGAAACTGTCTAAGGTCTTAGAAATTTTAAATAGTTTTACCTTTGAGTCCATTAATTTGATTAATCAAGAGAAGGCTGCTATGTGCAGTGTGGTGTGGTGTTACAGAACCAAATGGCACTTGATTTCACCCTTGCTTCTAAAGGGGGTACAATAGCACTCATCAAAACAGAGTGTTGCTCATTTATTCCTGATAATACTAGTGCTATTCATAGTCACCTAGAAATGTTTCAGAAAATTGCTGAACTTTCACATGCTAAATAATCTGATAATTTCCAGTGGGCATGGTTAACAAATCTTTTCCCTGGATGGAGAGGAGGTATTTTTAAGTTCTTTATGCTTATACCTAATACAGTTTAATTATTAGGCAATATTTTATTTCTTTTAAAAGCTTGTATTTTAAAGCTATTAGAATCCAGAAGGAGTGTCAACTTGCAAATGAAATAGGTTAAATTAATACCAATAACCACATTAGATAAAAATCATAGTAAATTAGTGCATGAAAATAAAGTGTTGCACGATTTTAGTAAAATGTATGATATATATATATATATATATATATATATATATATATATATATACATATGTATATAAATATATACATGTATATAAAGGGGAATGTGAAAACAAATGTGAAAGTGGTAAATGTACAACTGAAAATTATTCACAGTATTCAGACTGTGTTTTATTTCCTCAAGATGTAGGTATGTTTTTTTATTGCTTATAATGCCATATTTCTGAAATGACTTTATAAAAATTTCATGTCAGGGACAGAAAGAAATTGCATATGAAGAGTATCTGATAGTAAGTGAAAAAGTGTCTGCTCATTTGAAAACTTGCAGTCATTGTCCAATCATGAAGAATTACGTGATTTTAAGTGATGCTTTACAGCATCAGATGGGGGAATGTGAAGGTTGAGGCATACAGAAAAGGAAAAATGTTACAGTGTATATTTGATAAGGTGCAATCATTGAGTCCTCCAACAATGTTAACATATTAGAAAATGGGCTAAATCAGACTAATGATTGGTGTCAGTGTCATGGTGTAAAACTAAATGCAAAAAAGTGCATCATTATCCCCTTTTACAAAGACGTGCCCCTGCAAATTATATTATAGTTAGCAACCCCTAAGCTCAAATACAGTGGTGAGAGACTTTGGAACCCAAACTGACAGCAATTTAAACTTCGATCACCATGTGTCCATAGTGGTAAGGAAAGCCTTCTATGTTGTCCATCTGATAAATAAGGGCATCTCACCCAAGACTAAGGATGTTATAAGTTCTCTATACTCGACCCACATTAGACCACTGAGTACAATGCTCCTTTTTGCATGTACCTTACCAGACACTTGCAACAACTGGAGAAACCACAGGGGTTTCTAACCAAGAAAATTGAGGGCCTCCAAAACATGACGTACATGGAAAGACCAAAGCCCCTGTCTCTGTACTCTGTATCCCACAGGCTGCTGACAGATGACCTGTGCCTGGTCTACAGAGCAATCTCTGACTCTGACCATGCCCTAATGGAAATACTGCATATCTACAAATCATATGGGACAAGAGTCACTCGTTCCAGGGATCTCAACCTAGCCTGTGACATAAACAGAACATGTTGGAAAGACAGATATGTCTCACACAGACTGCTGCTCCTCTGAAATAAACAACCACTTCACATGAAGCAGAGCTCCTCAATGACCCTATTTAAGCTCAAGCTTGACAATTGGATGGGAGACTGTAAATTCATGCCGGGGGTGGCACCCTCATAGACAGGGGCAGTCGGTGCTAATCACTGATTCACTCTGCTAACAATGACCATCTAACCATGGTCAACTAGGGAATAAGGATATTACATGTCTAAGCTTGTTAAGGCCCTAGGGCCATTAGCGTAGTAACCTCCTATGAACCTATAAGTATGCTTTCATCTCAATATGCATTCCTGAATGTTTTTTTTTTCAGTTTGCTTCTGATGATTTACTTCTTGTTAAATATGAAAAATGCTAGCATGGCAAAGTGTAGAAAGCTCTTTTATGGAATTTGGAACTAGTGCTTAATTTGGAAACTCATAACTATAGTGTCAGGAGATCTTAGCTAGCAGAATTAATGCTATAGTGCTCATTTTTAATTGGTTGTTACAATAATGTTGCTTTTAATTAGAATAGGTACTGCGGTGGTGGTGCTGCGGTAGCGTTGCCGCCTCACAGTAAGACGCTGTCTGGTTCGATTCTCAGCTAGAGCATCTTCTGCGTGAAGACATTCATGAATGGGCATACCTTCGTTGAAGGTTGTGCATCAGGGCTTGTAACTCAGCACGTAAAAATCAACTACCAATCATTAGCGGACCGGAGTTCCGCTGTGGCGACCCCTAACCGGGAAAAGCCGAAAGACACAACAACAAAATAAAGAATGTATGATTTTATTGTCTGGGGAGACAGGACCTTGAGTTTCTAATCTCCCAAATATGTGCTTTTCTTTGCAGTAAAGGAGATTATTACTCTTTCTGAACTTGTTGTGTGAAAGTTATTTGGTACCTTAACACATATTTGGATAAAATAGTAATAGAGGCTATTAGTAAATGAGAGAAATGAAAAATGTAAAAGGAAAGGTAAAAAGAGCACAAGAGGAACTTGTGCACTGTAGTACAGTATGTGGAAACTGGTTTCTATTGGTTAGGCCAACAGGGAGTTTGGTCAAAATTTGTTTAATCAACCACATTTGGCTATCAGATGGTCAACAGGTATATGAGATAACAATCCCTGGATACGGGAATATTCCCTTTCCCTGAGGAATTATGCAATCTCTGAGTTAGTATATGTAATTAACAATGGCTGTGAGGAGGGGGTGCCTGTCCCCCTGCAAAAAAAAAATAAAAAATCAATTTTTAGGGCACAACTAGAAAAAAATGTTTCTATGTGTTTTTTTTTTTTAGTTAACATTTACATACACCAAGGTTGCTTCTTGACACATGCATAGTAGGATGTTGACTTTTCCATTTTTGAGGTAATGTGGTTTACCTTTCAGATGTCATTTGTTTTTGTTGACCAAAAGAAGGTAAATCATGAAAATATGTATGAGTATAAAGATGGAAAATAAGAGAAAATGGAAAGTAAAGACATTCCTAGAACAAGTTAAGGAAGAATTTGAGAAATAAATTGCTTTTAGTAAAATGGATGACGTACTTAAGAAAGTAAATGCTAATTTAATATTAGGCCCAGATGGTATTGGGTATAGAATGTACAAGAAATTAATGGACTGGCAAAGAAGGTATACATTTACTGAATGAATAGTTGAAGGAAGGTTTTGCTTATGAAGAGGTATGTTGTGGAATATTAAATGTATATGGAAGATAGATCAGAAGAATTAAATAAAAATTGGAGACTCATTATTCTAGATAACACATTATAACATTTTTATGGGAATAATACAGAAGAGAATGGAAGGAAAAGGAGTGATATTATGGAAGAAAGTGTATGTGGTATAAAAGCGAATGGATTCAAAGAATTGTTTTTGGCTGTGAAAGAAATTGTGGATGATGTTATAAGTAAAAGGGAGGATGTTAACCTTATGGTAGGTGATATTAGCAAGGCATTTCATGCTGTAGGACATGATGCTTTCTGGGATGTTATGGAGAAGAATTGAATAAGTAACAGAATAAGAAAAGGAGAAAATTAATATGTGAATGAAGAAATTAAAAATTATTAAAGAGCGTGCATCTCAGCATGTCAAAATAATAAAGTGAGAGTGTTAATGGGAGTAAAGAAATATGCATGAATTGTGGTATAAGACAAGGATGCCCCTTGTTTGCATTGGTAATGAATGTGATTGTGAGTGAAGTAATTTATAAAATGAAACTTTCTGTAATAGTCTTCTACTAACAGTAGGGTTGTCATGTGTTTAGAATTTGAAGGGTAGTGCATATCCCTACCTTACTAGTGTTGCTCCAGTCACAAGGAAAAATGGAAACATGTCCAGTACATCCAAAACAATAATTGGGATAAGACTGCATGAAAGAAAATTATTATTCAACCAGGCAATATTGTGAATATACTACACCAAGTAGACAAAAATAGCAGGAGTCTGGAAGCCATTGTATTATGAGCAGGTTAGACACCACATTTATATACTGTTCAAATCACAGAACATGTTCCGTTAGACAATATATGCTGTTTAACCTTGGTTCTAGATGATTGTCACTGTGACACTTCGACCCCATGTGAAAAATGGGAAAAAGGTGCTGTAGATGGATGCTTAGAAAGTTGTTCGAACAACAGGTTTTGCATTAGTGTGCATTTTCTAAAGGTTATGAAGTCTGAAGCTCAAATGGCTGTTATTATTTAATGACTGCAATCTTCAACTATTTGACAGGAAATCACACATTTTGCAAGGAACAGACTAAAAATTTAAGACAAAATTAGGAACATTCTGCTAAAGACAGCATTTTTCATTAACATCCGTATTGTACAACTAGGTAACAAAGATTTTGTGTTTGTCTAGTAGCTACACACACACATTAAAGTAATTTAAAGGATGCAATGTACTTTCTTAACAAAACAATAAGGGAATAAAGTGTGCAAAATAAGCAAGTGAAATACAATGCTTTTTTTACATGGTATACATTATGTGCAAATGAAATGATGCAGCTTTTTGCACTGAAAGGAGAACAGATTAATAGTATCATCTGGCAGTGATTAGTAGAGTCTGACACTAGTGCACAGCTTTAAAGAGAAAGAGGGTTAGTAGTCATAAGATCACAGGCTTCTTCTAGGTAGATATTAATACTAAACACAGAGGAAAGAAATTGAATTTTGGAACTAAATGTGGAAAGAGCTTACCATCATTCTGTCAATCACTATATATCATTGTGAGCTTTATACAACTGCCTATAAAAAACAAGTTACTAAATCATTTAACTAAGCTGCTAAAAATGTTCCTCAATATTGAACACACTTGGATCTTTACCTGCAGACATACCTTTCTTTAAAACAAGGAATGCACCTGCTGTGTCCATCTTCTCTAATAGTTAAGGCAATCATTTTGATACTATTATGGAAAAGTTGAGAGTAAGAATGGAGTGAAAGGTAGTCCAGATAAGGTAAAAAAACAATGGCATTATTATTATTATTATTATTATTATTAGTGTTTGATTACTAGGTATGGTATTTTGGTATGCCTGCCTGTTTATAAGAGCAGTCTGGGAACATTGGTGTAATTAATTTAATCACTCTGTGTTATAGGGCATATAGGTTCATAGGTTCATACTAGGCTATCTGCCCTAGGGCATTTATAAGCCTAGCCAGAATGTGTTTGGCTTTCGCCACCCATTTTAAATTTATTTTGCCATGCTCCTTTTCGAGGTTAGTATACTGTGCCTCTGTCTAACAGTGACACAGAAGTGATACCCGGGGTAAACCTACGATCTCCCATCCACTCATCAAGATTCCTCTTGAAGAGAGTCAATGAGGGACTCTGCCTAACCTGGACTGGGATTTTATTCCAGAGTGAAGGGAGCCTCTGGGTTATGAATCTGTCCCTCCAGCATGTCCTATTTATTTCAGTGCTGAGGTTCAAGTCTCTCGAGCACGTAGCTCGATGGGATTTGGATTTTCTGAGGTGCAGCATGTCCATTAATTCCGGGTTGGACATGGCTTTATACGTCAGGCACAGATCGCCTCTGAACAGGCGGTATGCCACTGAGTAGAGCTGGAGTTTCTTTAACCGGGCAGCATATGGCATCTGTTTGAGCCCTTTTATCCTCTTGGTGAGGTACCTTTGGGGTCTTTCCAGTTGCTGCAGGTATCTGGTAAGGTACATCCCAAAAGGGGCATTGTACTCAATTATGGGCCTGATGAGGGATGAGTAAAGAGGCACGATGACCTCCCCTGATCTAGATGTGAATCCCTTCATGATTAGGTGGGCTATATAAAATGTTTTTCTAACCACTTTGGCCACGTGGTTGTCAAATGAGAGATTGCTATCAACTTGGGTCCCCAGGTCCCTAATTACTTCTTCTGTACTTAATGGATTACCACCTATGTGGTAATTTGTGGGCACTTTGTTTTGCCAAAGGGATGACTATACACTTTTGGCATTTAGCTTGAGGCCATGGCTCTGGCACCAGTTGTCTGTTTCTATGAGGCCCTTTTGGAGGATGCTTGTGTCGGCTGGAGAGTCGATTATGGCGCCCTTTTTGCAGTCATCTGTGAACTTGGTCAGCCACAGTCCTTCCGTGTTGGCCTGTACCTCCGAGAAATATATACCGGACAAGAGAGGTCCCAGGACTGAGCCTTGTGGGACACCATTTGTAACTGGTTTGGAGTCTGACATGGCTCCAGCAATTCTAACCATGTGGGTTCTGTCCTTGAGCCAGTTTGCAATCCATCTAGTGACATAGGGGTTTATATTTAAGCTGGTGAGCTTATCTATAATGCCCGAGTGGGGTATTGTATCGAAGGCTTTTGCGAGGTCCAGGTAGGCTGTGTGGACCACCTTCCCCTCGTCAATGGCCTTGGTGACTGTTTCAAAGAAATCAACCAGATTTAAGAGGCAGGATCTGCCCTTAACAAAGCTGAACTGGGTAGGATCCAGTGTCTGTAGGTCCCCAATATCTTTATTTATGAGGTCCATGATGATCCTTTCCATAGCTTTGCAGACCAAGCTAGTCAGGCTTATGGGGCGATAGTTTCCAGGATCCGTTGAGGCACCACCTTTATGGAGAGGGACCACTGTTGCTGTACGCCACTCTTTGGGCACATATCCTGTAGTAAGGCTGAGATTGAACAGTAGTTTTATGTTTGGGTTTAGCTCTTCTTGGAGTTCATGTAGGACACAGCCCGGGACACCGTCTGGTCCCATTGATGCTGTGTTTTTTTGCTTTGGAGAGGGCATCTCTTACCTGAGCATCTGAGATGTCAGGGGGGGCAGCACTCTGCTGGGATAGATATTTGCCCTTTTGGTGGGGGGGGAGAAGTTTGCGCTGAACCTGTCAGCTAGGATGTTGGCAATGTCTGTGGGTTCGGTGTATTTTTTGTCATTTTGGACTAATTCTGAGCATATCTGGGAATTACCACCCAGGTTCCTAACATAACTAAAGAAAGCCTTGTGGTTATCCTTAGTGTCCTGTGCAATTTTTCTCTCGAAGCTGGCCTTAGACAATTTTATGAGTGCCCGTAGTTTTTTGCCAATACTGATCAGTGATGCCTTCCCTTTTTGGGATTCTGCTCTATCATTTAGTAGCTTCCTCCTTCTATTGTATAATTTGTTTATGGCTGGGGTCCACCAGACAGGACGTCTGCCTTTGGAGGATTGGGTCTTGGTTTTATTTGGGATCGCATGATCCATGCATTCCTGAAGGTGTTCATAGAATGCATTTATAAAGGATTCTGCGGTCTGGGCCGTATTTTCCACAGGCCCAGGGGCTTTGAAGGATTCCACCTCGGTTTTGAGGAGTGTGAAATTTGCTTTAGAGAAGTTTTTCACTGTGGTTTTCTGGGCAGGGGGTGGGGTCGGGATGTGAATATCCAGTGTGATTAGTTTATGGTCTGATCTTACCAGTGAGGGATACACTTCTGGTCTGGAGCATAGAGTCCCCATGTTGGTGATGATCAGGTCCAGTATGTTTTCCCCTCTTGTGGGAGTGGTAACAAGTTGTTCCATAGCATTTGAGTTTATAAATTCTAGGAACCTTTGGGCTAGGGTGTTGGAGCTAGAGTAATGCTCCCAGTCTATGTTTGGGTAGTTGAAGTCACCCAATATAATGGTGTTTGGAGAGACCTTCATATTTTCCAGTGTTCTCAGGAAGGCTGAGTGGGGTTCCTGGGTTTGGGAGGGTGGTCTGTAGCAGGCTATAAACTGGAAGGCAGTTTTACCCACTGTTAGTTGCACATGGATAGTCTCTGATGCTTCGTGTTTTGCCACCAACCTGGAGGTATGGGTATCTTTGATGAATATCGATACTCCCCCTCCTTTTGTGGTTCGGTCCAAGTTTTGGGGCCGAAAAGCATGGTATGAGGTATAACCTGGTAGTGCTGGGGTGCTCTCGGGAGCCCTGAACCAGGTTTCTGTTACTGCACAGATATCGATGTTCTCCATGCTAAGGAGAGTTTCGAGTGCATGCATCTTGAGGTTTAGACTTCTGGCGTTGAGTAGCATTACTCTTAGTTTCTTATCCCTTGTGATACCTATGGAGGTGGGTTTGTCTTTTGAGCCTTGCCTAAAAAAGGCACTATGGGGGTAGCAAGAGCCTTTGCCAATATCCGAAAGCCCAGGGGTGACAGGTGCAAGCCATCCCTAGCGAAGCATTGTGTCTTGTCGAGCATATCATCCCAAGCTGACAGGCATTGGATCCCCTTTGAATGACACCAGTACTTAAGCCAATTGTTGAAATTGATCATCTTGTCTTCATATTGTGGCATCATTCTTGGTGAGGGTAAGATGCTACTCAAGGTCAGGGTCATACCGGCCTGGGCTACATGCTCAGAGAGCTCCTCTATGTCTCTTTTCATGTAGTCCAGGGAGGTATGTCTCAGGTCATTCACACCAGCATGGACAATGCCTGAGTCATATTTGTACTTGCCTTGGAGTGACCTGAGTGCTTGTGTTATGTGGCGGATCCTAGCACCCGACAGGCTGCTCACCGTGACCCTCTCCTTATTCAGCCTGGTGAGCGGGACGTCAGTGTGCCTGATGATAGAGTCACCTATTACAAGTGTATCAGGTGTGTTGTTTAGTCTTAAGGGCTGTGACTGTTCGGCACACTGGCTTTGTGAGATATGTGTTGCACGTGTTTTGTTTTGGGGTAGCGGTTGCTTGGGTGTCTGCTTTGGAGGTCTTTGCTGCTTAGGCAGATCTTTATTTAGAGCCTCCGAGTATGTTTTTGTGTGATTACGTGTTTGGTTTGCTGTCGTGGTAGGTCTATGTGAGACTGGAATTGTAATGAGTGTGGTTTCCTTCTCCTCCTGACTGGTTATGCCAGTACTGAGTTGAGAGAGCTTAGCCTCCAGTTTGGCTATATGGTTAATAAGGAGAAACTGTGGAAATCAGAGTTAGATTAGGGGGTAAACCGTTTGCTGGCATTTGGACAAAAGGTTGTGTTTGTCCACTATCTGCTTTAATAAACCGCATATGCTGCCTTTATAGTAATTAGTGAGCAGCAGATTTTTCAACCACTTACTGCCGTGCGATTTTTAATTAGTGACCTTTGAGTATAACAACTTTGCAACCTGTTGCATTTGGTAGTATTGATTTGCATTTTAGCTGGCTGCAGCCTTTTGAATTTGATAGCAGAAATCTGCATTTTTAGTTGGTTGTCCTCAAAGTAACTAAGTGCCAGAGTGGATTACTTGATTTCACCGTGATGTTTGTGGAAGACTTTTTAAAAGACTTATACTGGCTTTTAGCATGTTTCACTGGTAGCTGCAGTTTTTGGTTTGGTTTAGAGTGCTTATTTTTGAAAGTAACTCAGCATCATTTGTAATTTATATTTCATGGTCCATTTGTTGATGTACATTTGCTTCATTTTAATATGTATTCAGTACTTCGGAATTAAGTACTTGTAATAAAATTGAAGTTGAAGTCTGAAGCTGAAGTTACCCTTGCTAGATATGCATGTGCATGTATTAACATCAAGGTGTGCACCTTTACTGGTGGTTAAGTCAGAAGAAAAAGAAAAGTAACTATACGTTACTTTTATGAATGCAGTCAAGCAGGTTCAACCCTCCATCAACTGTGCATAAACACGTTTCATGGTGATATTTCTGTAAACAGTATGTCCAAAATTCTTTAGAAAATATTTCCTTTTGGTTATAATGAACACCTTGAGTCTCAAGTCTGCTCCAGGGTATCATTGGTTGCTTCTTTAGTGTCACCATCCTGTCAAACAGATGCTTTGTAAATGCACAGAACTTAGGATAACTGCACTGCACATTCCATTTTCTCCCCAAATTAAGTGATGAAATTAACAAACACTGAGAAAAAAGAGTGACTGTAATGCCTTTAATTTATCCACAGGCAAGATAACAGTGGGTGGGCTCTGGCCAGGTCTTTGTTCATTGTTTTGTCTCAGCCCTTGAGTTATTCAGGGAACATGTGCAAGGTAGCATGGTAGATGTAATGTGGGTTCAAATCTAGGGAATTTTGCATGAAATCCTTACAGAATCACTTCTTCCACAAGAGATCAAGTGTACCCACATGATCATTCAAGGCACACCAAAGGTAATGTAAGAACTGCCTGTTGTGTTGGCATGGTATTTGGTGTTTGGGATTAGGGTATATTACACAATTGTGGCCTACTGCTGCAGACTGGCAAATGGTTGGGAAGAGACATATAAAGGTGGTCATAACTTTGTAACAGTAAACTATATGAAATACTGTAGCACTTGTCTACTTATCTGTTTGTTTTATTAAAGATCTAGGTGTATTGTTTACAGTTATTACCATTTTTAGGTACAAATTGACACAGTATAATGATAGACAAAATACACAACTGAAATTATCCATAAATACAATAAATAGTGGACTACAGCAGCATAAAAATAGCAGAATACAGGTGAGCAAATCTATTATCAAGGTAACACATCTCAGTAGGTTAGCAAAGAGATAAAACATAATGTGTTAGGCAAGGATACTCACTGTACAAACAAGAAAGGAGTTTACTGTAGGATATACACAGTGATTACCAATGATTGGAGGGTAAAATACAAAGTAAGATAATACAGAAAGGAATGTGCATAAAACATTTATAGGGTATAGCTATAAGTATCTGCATCTGTATAGCAATACACAAATACACAAAACACACATACAAATACATATGTGTGTGTGTGTGTGTGTGTGTGTGTGTGTGTGTGTGTGTGTGTGTGTGTGTGTAAGAATCCTTTAGAATTTCAACAGCTGAAATTCTATCAAGTAAACAATAATATCACACAGTGTGTGTGTGTGTGTGTGTGTGTGTGTGTGTGTGTGTGTGTGTTGTATTACAGGGTAATAATGGACTAACCAGGGGTGTTTTGGGGCCTGGCGCCGTAGGCAGAGGGCCTCCACATCTCTTCCATAATGGTTTGAATTTATAGCCTTGGTGGTGCAGTGATAGTGTTGTTGCCTCACAGCAAGAGGTTTTCCCATTCGATTCTCGGCTGGAACGCCTTTTGTGTTGAGTATGCATGTCCTCCCCGTGGTCGAGTGTGTTCGAAAGACATGTGGAATGGGCATGCCTTCATTGAAGGTTGTGCATTGGGCTGGCACTTTGGCACCGTAACAATCTACTGCCAATCATTAGCAGACCGGAGTTCTGCTGTGGTGACCCCTAACTGGGAAAAGCCGAAAGAAGAAGAACATTAGTATGTACATATGTTTTATATTGTTGATATAAAATAGTTCCTCCATCTAATGTTTTAGAGTTGCTTAAGGGTTTCTAATTCTTGCTGGAGGATGTATTTTACCCCTACAAAATATGTTCTATACACACAGTCACACATACACACACACACACACACACACACACACACACACACACACACACGCACATACATGCACATACAGAGTCAGTTACACATGTAAACACAAACAGATGCAGAAGTAGACAGATTTTTCTGTCTCACACATATACAAAAACATGTATATACACACTCACATACCCACGCAGATGCAGTGGCACAAACTCAAGTACATACACACAGCAACATACACATATATGCACAAATGCTGATGCCCCTACATGCGCACACACACACACACACACACACACACACACACACACACACACACACACACACACACACACACAGATCCTTCACACACAAGACTATTGAAAACAAAATTAGTCCCTTTATCACTAAGCCACCCACTCATGAGTACCACTGCCTCACCCTCAAAAACAAAAATGGCTTCCAGTGCAGCATAGAACAGACTCCTTCTAGGCCATCTTCTCTTCAGACATCTCCAGCCTAACTCATTCTCACTACTAAGTGCCAAACTTTATACCAAACAAACATACTACAACCTCAGGTATCTCCCCAAAATAATCCCCCCCACTTCAACCCCCACAAACCAGGCTGCACTGCTCCAGGCTCTTTTTCCCGGTACTTGATTTTAAACTACAGAAATCCCCTCTACTTAAAGGAACTGTCCTTGCTTCCCGACCTTCTGAACTTAAAAAAGTTTCTCCACACCAAATCAAACTGTATTTGCCACATAACCTAAGGGCTTCTCAACCTCTAGCCTTACTATCTCACAACTACTAACACCTCTTAACTCCCCCTCCCCGACTTACTGTACCCCACAACATTTCCACCTTGATGTAAACCTGAAATATAACCATGTAAAATGTAAACTTCTCTGACAATTGTTGCTACATATATTAATTGCTTCTGTGCAGTTTTTGCTATATATTGCTACTTTCTGTTCTCTTTTGATACATACAGCTTACTGCGTCTCTGTTACACTCTTTTTTTTCTCTGTGAATGATTTTACCTGAGCAATATCTGAAAATCATCAGTTTTGATCCGTGAATACTCCTGTAAAGAAATAAAAAATAAAATAAAAACTTCAATGAGCTAACAACTGACAAAAAAAAGTGGAACAGATACCCCACAATGAACTTCAATGCAATTCACCACATTTTAATGTAATAAAACCAAAGACTGAGCACTTTCATCCTACAAACATGAAGACTTCATTAGACTTACAATCTGTTATTTAAAAAAATAAATAAATACAAACATTTCATCCAATCAAATTTGAATTAGAAGAATAAATGTTGATGTCACTCAACTACCAAGTGCAATTTCATAAAGAACCAGAGCTGAAACATCTGGTTGTCTTACAGAGACTAAATAATAAAATACAACTAAATCAATCACATGCACTGTTGTACACTGAAAAAATGTGTTGAAATTGAAGGAAAAAAAATCACACTAAAGCTTCTTTCATCTTTAAAATGCTAGAAAGAGAAACTGCATCATTAATGTCTGGAGCAGCACCTTCATTAAGTCTGAGTTGCCAAGTTAGTTCTTTGAACTCAAGTTGTGAGTCTAAGTCCCCACTAAAATTTGACACAAATATTGTATAATGAAGAACAGGAAGTTTTTGTGTTTTGGGCAATCCAAAGTATATCTCAATAAGGCATTGGTGGTTTTCCTTTTCTTGATGTCATACATATTGTTCATGGATCATGCCCTTAAGTTTTCTGATAGGTTTCCCTATGTGAAAGGTGTTGCAGGAGCTGCAGGTAGCTAAAGAAGCCTGAACTTAAAAATGTTTGCAGACAAAGTATTTACTGCTAGTAATGATAAGTCTTGCTTTTGCAGGAGGAGCACTTTTATGCCACCTCCAAACACTTGGGTTTCTGTATTTGAAAAAAAATATGTGAAGGGCAGGTTAGGCATTTGTACAGCAAAAATAATGTTTTTTTCTGATAATCTATCCTATGATGAAAGAAGGATGCTAAATTCACTTCTTCTTTTCCCGGTTAGGGGTTGCCACAGTGGAACTCTGGTCCACTAATGACTGGCAGTCGATTTTTATGGTGCCGAGGTGCCAACCCGATGCCCAACCTTCAATGAAGGCACACCCATTCACACATGTCTTTTGAATGCCACTCATCCGTGGGGAGGACATGCAGACTCCACACAGAAGGCACTCCAGCTGAGAATCGAACAGGAGATCCTCTTGCTGTGAGGCAACAACTCTAGTGCTGCACCACCGCTGCCTAGGCTGCAAAATTCACTAACAAGTGATAACCATTTAAGAATAAAGAAACCAGATAAAGGTGGGGGGGGGTCATCATAATGAATAGTATTGATTATACTACAAAAATGTTTCAACTGTCAAATCAGGGTACATATAGCAGAGTTTCCCTCAACGAGATTAACATCGCTTGTGCCAAGTTAGACTTTTTTTGTTGATGGATATGGTTTTACAGGGGGAACTGAACATGACCAGTGGGAATACCTGAATTTTATCTAACCAAAAATAGCATCAATATTTGGCATCCCCAAAATACACAAGTGTAGAACAGACCCCCCTTTAAGACCAAACGTGACAGCAAAAGTAAGCTAAACTGAACCGTTGGCAACATTTGTAGATTTTAAATGCAAGACAGTTTTGCAATCTGAAAGACACATTTTAAAGGACTCATGGTATATCTTAGAGAACTTTAACCTGTTGTTTTTATATGAGAATATCATTTTCATTACAGTTGATGTGGTCGACTTGTTTTCTGTAATCCCCCATGATACAGGCATTCAGTGATTTCACAAGTTCCTATCTGAAAATTCCACTTTGACAACCCATGAAATACTTGTAGCAACTCCCCTACTTGATTTAGCACTGAATAACAACTATATATTTGAGGGGGAATACTACCATCAGACTTCAGGCACCGCTATGGGGGCCACATATGCCCTAACATCGTACTAGTTATGTGGGAGAAAAAGACAGTTTTCACTCCTCATTTTCTTTCTTTATTTCACAGGAATTACAGGTTTCTAGATGACATGTTCATTCTGTGGAAAGGAAGTACTGAACAATGGGAATCCTTTCATTCTGTGGAAAGGAAGTACTGAACAATGGGAATCCTTTCATTCTGTGGAAAGGAAGTACTGAACAATGGGAATCCTTTCATTCTGTGGAAAGGAAGTACTGAACAATGGGAATCCTTTCATTCTGTGGAAAGGAAGTACTGAACAATGGGAATCCTTTCATTCTGTGGAAAGGAAGTACTGAACAATGGGAATCCTTTCATGCTTTGTGGCAAAACTCTACTCCTTTCTTGAGCTTCACATACTCTATTGGTTTGAATAGTATTAACTATCTTGACATTAGGTTGTACAAGGACCTAGCAAATCAGTGTTTTGTTTCCACTATATACAGAAAGAACACGTTCGCCAACACATATCTCTATTTTGACAGCTGTCACCCTTTCCACCAAAAAAGGTTAGTAATAAAAGGACAAATGGTGAGACTCCCCATTTAATTTCTGAAGGCAGTACTTTTGAAAAAGAGATGCAGTAGTTGTTTGCAATGTTCACATAAACTCTCTGCAACAGATAGTGCATGCTCCAACCAGAAGATCAAATATACTGGATCTAGTACTCACCAAATTGTGAGAGTGTTGCAACTCCCCTGTCACATTCTCACCACTGAGGTAAGATCACAAAGCTGTCTCCTTTGAATTAAAAATCAGCCCGGAAAATCCAGCTAAACCAGTAACAAAAACTATTCTAAGGCAAACTACATCATATTGACAATTTGTCAAAATTTGACTCCCCCTAATGAAGAGACCACCAATACCTATGCAGATTTAGTCACAGAGTCCCTATATAATCATGTGAATTGAATGGCTGTATAGAGTCTGCCATACCTACCAGAAGTAAATCCAAAAACTAAAACTAAAAACAACCCCTACTGGTGGAATCCTCACCTAAACAGAGTATATAATAAAATAAGATAATGCATGGCCAAAATCAGGGAGGGCACCTCTTCTAAAAACAAGCTCTCTCTTATACAACTGAACAAGAAACTAAGAAGTCTGATTTAAGTCCAACAAGGCCAGCTATAAAGCCAGGATAACTTTGCAAGGTAACACACAGTAGTGTGGTGAACTGGTGGTGAACAGTACCACAGTCAATGATCAGGATGACATAGCAAATCTACTAACTGGTAAATTCAGCTCAAACTTCACCCCTCATTCCTCCTCAGCTCCACCAGGCAAAATCTCCTTCAACATACTACCTGCAACAATTTGCAGGGGCTAGGTGTTGGCAGCACTCACTAAAGCCAGAAACACCTCATCCAATCCAAGGGTCCCAGTAACGATTGCCTACTGAACAGTTTAGACACGACCTATCAGGACCACTTGAAGCTATGTTCCAAGTGAATGGAGGACTGTGACACGCATTCCCCTTCATAAGGGTTGACCATCAATTGATCCAGATAACTACAGACATATCAGTCTAACAAGGCTAATATGCAAAGCCTAGGCATAAATCCCTACATAACTTGCTGGATTGCTGGCTGGCTCACAGACAGGACCCAATAAGTCAGAATCAGTGAGACCACCTCCATCAAGAGACCATTCACCAGAGGAGCAGCCCAGGGCTCTGTGCTGTGCCTGCTCCTGTTTGGTATCTATTTCTCAGAAGTCAGGGATAGCATTCAAGACCTCTGACTCACCAAGTTTGCAGACACTGTAAACTGGGAGCTATTACAGATTCTCCCAAGACACCACCATCATGCAAGAGAGTCTAACACAGGCAAATGACTGGAGCCAAAGCCAAGGCCTAAAACTCAATGCCAAAAGCATAAAAATGCATTATATTGCCCTTTGGGAAACTGTATACTCAATTTAATTACTCTGTTGATAAATCACCCAGTAGTAAGGGATCTGGGAACATATGCAGACAGCAATCTGGCCTTTGACCAACACATATCTAAGATGGTAAGTAAATTATTCTATGCCACCCAGCTTATAAGTAAAGATATAGCATCCAGGTCCAAGGAAGTTATAGTACCACTCTATTTGGCCTTTATCAGGCCTATCACTGAGTACAATTTCCCCTTTGTTATGTACCTAACCAGACACTTGCAACAGCTGGAATGCCCACAAAGGTTTCCCACCAGGAGAATTCAGGCATAAACACCTTGTCCTACACTGATTATCTAAAGGCTCTGTCTCTCTATTTAGTCTTCTACAGGCTGCTGAGAGGATATCTATGCCTGGCTTACATGACTTCCTCAGACCCAGATCTGATAGATCTATTGCACAAGTGCAAAACAAACAGCACCAGAAACACTAGATCCCATGATCTGAACTTCAATTGTGACATAAACAGAACTTGCTAGAAAGACAGATATGTGTTCCAAAGGATCCCCGTGCTGTGGAACAGTTTCCCCATTCATGTAAAACAGAGTTCATCCTTTCCCCATTCACTGAAACATTGACATTGAGATGGGAAATCATAAATATACCCCCCAGTCTGGCTCCCATGTCCATTATAGATAGAGGCTGTCCATATGAAAAGTATTATCCATACTCCCCACCCCCATGATACTCAGGATCCAAATAGGTTTGGAGACATATGACTAGGCTTGTAAGGGACCTAGTGGTCATTAGCCTTTGAATAACCTATGAACCTATAAACACTCAGATTAAAGCGGTACCTACCATGAAGAGCAGATTAGCACTTCCCATGGTAGGTAACAGTGTTGCAGCCTCATTGTGAAAGTAGAGGCATCCCCAGTCACTCTCTTCTTCTTCTTCTTTCGGCTTTTCCCGGTTAGGGGTCGCCACAGTGGATCATCTGTCCGCTCATGATTGGCAGTGGAGTTTTTACGATGTTGAGTTGCCAGCCCGGCACCCAACCTTCCACAGAAGGCACACACACACACACACACACACACACACACACACACACACACACACACACACACACACACACACACAGACTCACACCTAAGGCCAATTTTAGAGTGTCCAAGTAAAACACACACTCGTGCACACACCACTTACCCCATACCTGTCCCTATTGTCAGATAGTCCACAATTTCTCCATTTACCCTGCCCACATAATTCAGGGATGATTACAACAGTCCACAATCCCAAACATTCAAGTTTCACATTTCATATCTATTGCTAAGGGAAAAGTTCATGAGTTAAGGAGGTATGCCTTACATTTCTTGGCTATAATAGGGTTTTTCATGTCAAGGGTGCATAGTTCAAATCACATTTCTCCCCATGTATTTTTAATTTTATTTTGTACAACAACCCTCTAGTGTGTAGTTTTTCTCCCACTCACAATATCCCTACACTGTTCTGGTGTCATTAAGGCATGTGAATTAACCCCTGTTATCTAATATATTCTGACCCCCCAATCCCTGTACTTCTAAAGTGCCATTAAGGTACAAGTCTTTTAGAGTAATACCTGGTGTGTTAAAGTCCCTTGTGTCTAGTGTCACCCCCTCCCACCCAATGTTCTAAGTTTTGCTCGTTAGTCTACTGGTGTGTGGTAGCGTGACAGCTACCCCTACACACACAACACACACACAAACACCAGAACCCCTACCCAGGTGATTGCTCTCACACACTCATCCATTCATCCACACAAAACACACACACACACACAAACACACACACACACACACACACACACACACACACACACACACACACACACACACACACACACACACACACACACACACACACACACAAACCTTCATCCTCCCTATCACCCATTCTGCTACCTCCTAGGCAGACTCACATTCACACATCTTCTCACACATGTAGCCCCTTGCATACGCTCGTGCACTCACTTCCTAACCCTACCTTACCACTAAACTCCCCAGTATTTACCTCTATAGGAAAGTTTAAACACAGCCACTACCACAACGTGGAAGAAGCAGCCGTGCTAATCTACATGGCCACTCGGCACTTAGATGTCTTCCCTGAGACAGTTCCAGAGGAGTGAGCACATGGCTATTTAGCTTATGCCTCTCTCCAGACTGCCTTATTAGCATGTGGTATGGTCACAGAACCATCGTTTCACTGTTTTGCACGTCTTTGTGCTGAAGCACTATGAGGGTACCTTTGAGCTTGAAATGTTTACCATGAGATGTACTCATCATGTACACTTGTGGTAATCTTTATGAAATTGGCCCATAGTCTCTTCCAACAGAATCAAATACTTTAAAACCATTTCATTTGAGCCTATAATAGCAGAATTTTGTTCAGTGCTATTATTGGTTTTGAAAACAAAATATAACAGTATGCATTTCGCTTGACTTATCCAATGACAAAGAATAAAGACAAATGGCATCTCTGAATCTATTTGTGAGATAAGAGACCAAGAGCTGTTGGCAATTTTTGCACAATTTTTATATTTTTGCACACTTTTTATAGTCACCATTTAATAGTGCTATGGGAATGGTACTTTTGCATTATCTGAGAATTTGTTTGCTTTAGGATTTAATATTTATTTAGCCAGATTGAAGTGTTTTTCTAGTTGCCATTAGTAACAGAGCAGAGATGTATTAACTGTAAAATTACTAGAGATAGCTCTATAACAGTTCTATAGGATATGTAGTTCTGTAAATTATTTGTAAAATTCATTGCAAAGGGATGAGATAACTTTCACCAGGAAAAGATGTTTAGAAAAGTATGTTGATGATGACATGAAAGGGAGCATGGATAAAGGACTTTAGTGGCTAAAGAAATAATTAGCAATGGAGGCAATTAAATTGCCATTAATGATAAATAACAATGTACTGATGATGGATCCTCAGCAAACAGAGCAACATATAATTAAATACTACATAATTTTTTTTGCTAACCAAACTCATACACCTGTAGATGAAAAACAAGTACTTACAATGGCACATTACAATATTAATCATACCTTAAATTTAACATTAGGGGATATAGTAAAGTGGTAATTTTGCAAAGAAAAATATCACTGATCATGTCCAGGTACTGTGTTTGTCTAAAAAGGAGACTAGAGTTTTCTTTTTATTATTTTATTTCTTATTATTGCTGGTACAATATGTTGTATAAGGTAAGCTGTGAATGGGTTCTTAGATGAATGTATTTATTTAGTATAGTTTACCTTTAATAGCACATCCACCTATTTTATTATGCATTTTAAAGAACGTGGCATTTTGTATGCATACAAAGAATGAAGAAAGCTAGTGTGCAGTTTTTGCATGCACAACAAACAGAAGTGTACCAGATGAATGAAGGTTGAGTTAGCAACAGAGGAGGGGACATCAGAAATATTACTCAATGTGCTGAACTTAGGTGGATTATTTTATTAAAAGCAGATTCGCCCCCTGGTTTGAATAGCAATGTTTCTATCAAACCAGTTTTACAAGCACATGGTTTAAGCCATTGATTTTATAATTTTTTAGAACGGACTTATGATTGTTTTTGCCCTACCACTTCCTGAGTAGCCATGCAAGATTGCTTTTTTTTTTCTGAATTGTTAACTTTTATTTTTAAAAATGCTACAGTTTGTATAGAATATTATGGTCTGAAGAAGCGGCCTCCAGCCATGAAAGTGGTTACCTTTAACTTGTTTGTTTTTTATTGTTTTTTTTTCTATTAAAGTTTTATATGTGTCAGCCATGGTGGTCGAGCTTGTTTTACCTGTTGCATAGTTTCTGCATGTAACCTGTTTAGTTTGTAGAGATAAGCACAGTTTTTATTATATTTCCAGAAGGCTGCTATCTTTTCTACTGTTATTAGATCATACCTCAACCTTTCATCCCAAGAAATCTGGACAAAGCCAGAAATAATGGGGGGGGGGGTGCAAAGGCCCAAAAATAAGACTGATTTTAAAATTTGTTCTTATTAACTTAGAATGTTGCTAGAATAATAGGTTTTGAATCATTTTGTATTTTTCTGAAGGATATGAAGTCTAAAACTCAAATGTCAGTCATCATTTAATATTATTTAGTGTTTCAAATCTCAATAATTTGTTAGAAAACCACAAACTATATGAGGAAAAGACCAAAAATATGAGGCAAAAATCTGGACATTTGAGAGGTATGTATTAGATGAAATTCAATGAACATTGTATTATTTATTTCTAGAATGAATTTGAGGCTAGGATGCACTACAAAAGTTGCCACTAGAGATGTGGGTCAGAAAAAAAAAACAGTAACATCTCTAATTTAGAGCTATCTTGTAAATGTATGCTGCTACAAAAACTGAATATATTCTAGACATTTTCTGTTTGTTTTCATGCCAAGGTAGGTGAGTCAAGAAAGTATGAGCTGTGCAATTTCTGGAGATCTTTTTAAGAATTAAATGTCTAGAAAACTAGTCAGGAAGTAATTATGTTTTTTGAGTGTGGTACTACTTTTATTTGTTTTGGGAAGTGATTTGAAATCATCCTGTATTATGCTTAACTTGACTGAATGAATAGTTATGTTAGAGTTTAAGGATTTTAATCCCTCATTTAAAGTTATTAGAATTTTGAATCTCTTGAAAAAAGGCATAAACAAATTCTACTGTAAAGATAATACATTTATATTGTAGCTAAAAATTATTGAATGGCCATATCTGTATATTTTGCAGTTAATTTAAACTTATTTGAATGTAGAGGTATGACCATGCCCACATGGTATTACTGTTATTATAAACAATAAATTTAGAAACATCTGAGATACATTTTAGGTGATCAGTTTTATTTTCTGTCAAATTAACT
Organism: Protopterus annectens; assembly: GCF_019279795.1. Taxonomy (NCBI): domain Eukaryota; kingdom Metazoa; phylum Chordata; order Ceratodontiformes; family Protopteridae; genus Protopterus; species Protopterus annectens. Next base: position 1,225,024,637 of record NC_056747.1, on the reverse strand, counting down.
TCTCTAAAATGTGATAGTAGGGATTAACTTGTATCTGCTTATCAGGGTATCTATTTATTAATATGATTATTTTGCTAGTTCATGGACTGTTTTAAGCCATAACTCAGACAATTATGCAGAGTGGCACAAAGAAATGTGATAGAAAGATAAAGTGACAATTGTAGAAAGGATATTGCCAGTATTTAAACAAAAAAAAAACTCACCAAGCTTTAGTTCTCTAAGTTTTAGTGCTTGAAAATACCAAATTATTTATAGCCATGCCCATCTTACCAAATGCACAAATCCATGACTGCTATATTTTCTTGTTGACCACTAGCAATTTGAACATTAACTATTTTTGTAGTGGGACTTACCCCATGTGAGGAACAGTGTTTCTCATATCCCATACCACCTATATAAACCGACTTTGAGACTGCATCACTGCTAAGAAGTGAAATATTCCCAGCCCCATATACAGATCTGTTCTCCTTCATCCATAATTGTGGACTTTAGTCTTACAACGTGACAGTCAGCCAAAGGGACAGTCAGATTGACTTTCTTCCACTTAATGAGCCCTCATGTGCTGTAATGGATGTCGTACTATGGAAACCTATTCTGATTAGAAATTGATAAACATACAAAGTAATTACAGTATAATAACACTCATTACATCAATTGCTTTAATAGATGATGACAAAAATGGTTATTTAATATACTGATAATTTTACTTGTTAATGAAACAAATACAAATGTTGGAAAAAAGATATAGTGATTATAGTTAGCATAGCAAAAGACTCCTAATGGATAGTATAGAATTTCCAGTTATCCTTTTTCTCTTTATAAGTTACATTTGTAGAAATCACTTATCTATTAAAATAGCTGTATATGACAAATTACATAATTAATTTCATTCTCAAATTCATTTGGATATTGGTTACAAATAGCTAATGTTGATCTGTAGAAGACTTCTACATGTACTGTTAAGCCAATGTATTGCCTCTTTAGAGTTAGGGTAACCTGTGTTTCGAGCCTAAGTGGGTAATGAAAATAATTTAATTTCGAATTTATTTGCTAAAAGAGGACACCCGCGGTAGTGGTGCTGCGGTAGCGTTGTCGCCTCACAGCAAGACGTTGTCGCGTTCGATTCTCAGCTAGAGCGTCTTCTGTGTGGAGGCATGCGTGAATGGGCATGCCGTTGTTGAAGGTTGTGCGTCAGGGCTAGTAACTCAGCATGTAGAAATCCACTACCAAACATTAGCTGACTGGAGTTCCGCTGTGGCGACCCCTAACCAGTATAAGCCGAAAGACACAACAACATTTGCTAAAAGAGGACAGTATTGTAAATTAAGCAGCTTGGAAGCATGTGATGTTAAGGGAGCCATATCACTTTTCTAACGAAGGAAAGTTGTTTAAGATTTAGAATGTTTTACAGCTCAGTGATGTGGTTTAACCCACTAATGCTAGGTGAACATAGTTTTAACATCTTCATTAATGAGTCAGCAGGTGAATTGTTAGCAATAAAAAAAAAAACAGCAATCATGGATTTGTTCATTTGGCAAGCTGGCTTCAAATAATGTTAGCATTTTCAAGCACTGCTGAAATAAATGTATTGGTAGCCCTTCTCCAGAAAACAAAATTAAATTTAGTAAATTTACAAAAGTAACTTCATTTTTTCACCACTAAAAGTAAGTCAGAGTATTTTACAAATAATCATGACAATGCCACCTAATAAGAAGGGCCAGCATATATGTCTGGATCATTTAATAACAAGAAGAAATTCAGCTTCTGTTTGAATATTAAAAATGAAGCAAATCTTTACATTTAACTTATTGTAAAGGGAAGGTAAATCTTGGCCAATTTCTAAGTTACCACAAGGGTTTCTGAGTGAAAGTTTTCCTCTTGTTAACTTAATCATACCTCTCAAATGCCCGTATTTTTGCATCATATTTTTGGCCTGTTCCTCATGAAATATGTGATTTCTGACAACTGAGGATTGAAGTCACTGAATAATGACAGACAATTGAGTTTCAGACTTCATACTCTTCAGAAAATGCATGCCAACAAAAACTCTGTTGCTCTGTGTACTTTCTATGTTTGTAAGAACAATATTTAAAGCAAATCCTTAATTTTGGCCCTTTGTTCCCCCCCATATTTGTTTAGGCTTTGTCCATTTTTCTTGCACTAAGAGGCTGAGAGGTATGGATGTTATGCCATTAGTTTGTAAATCCTGATTGTTTGTCCCAGTCATTTACTTGTAAGGCTGCTAGGGAGCATAGCAATGTCTCCAAAGTATTATTGTGGATGATAATGCCATTAATGCCTTCCCAGTTCTATGTTCAGTACAAATGCATCTACTAAGTGGTTTGCTGAGAAGGCAGTTGATTAATGATTGCAGTTCAAGTTGTTAATGTTGCATCAGGCTATGCTATATTCATAGATGTAACAAGCCCAGGGCCATTCATGCCTAGTCAATGCTGTCTGAGCTGACTAGTTGTAATTAGTACAGTTATTGCTAATAGTATCAGTTTAAGCTACTTTTGTTTTCTGCACAGTAACACTGGTGACTTTAGGAACAGTGTAATCATTTATAAACATATTCGTATTTATGGTTGCCAAACAATCTACTGTTTTTAGTGCCATTCCACTTCTAGCTCCAAATGCAGTCCTGTATCTTAAGAAGTTATTTTTACTGAATCTTCTCTCATTTGTCCCCAGTGAGGATTGGGAAGCAGTGAAGACATGAATTAATCTGTTGTAATACACTTGCAAAACAAAAGATTACTAGAAGAAGATACTTCAGTTACTGCAGTATCTGTTTCTTTTTGTGGTAGTTTTTGTGGCAGTATTTTTGAAAGTTTTAGTAACAAGACTGTTGTTGATTTCATAGTTTGGAGCATTTTTTCATCTGAGCACAGCTTACAGTCACCTGCTTAAGGCACTCTTGTATGCATCAAGTATTGCGCATAGACTCTCACAATAGTAGTTACTGGTATTGTGTTGCTTCACATTGAATGGATCATTTGACTCCCTATTAATTCATCAAAAATTCAGTTCAGAGAACGCCATTTTTTATGCAATTACATCGAACATGCCGTTCTTCGAACTGTTCATACTTAGTTTGCAGTACAGTGAAGATTGGAAAATTTTCCCTTTCCTCACTGTAGTGCGATCTCGGAGTTGGTATATATAATTAGATGGGGGGCGTGGGTGGCTGCCCCCCACAAGCACAGAATTCTATGAATGGCATTTCCAATGAAATGCCATTCATTGAAGTGAGTTTTCGCTGATTTAATATAGACTCAATCATTTAGTGCTTGCATCGAGCTCACAGACTCTGATGAAATTCACAAGGCAGCTTTTATATTGACTCCCATTGATTATTCTTTCTTTGAGGTGCACTGACCTGTGAGTGAGAATACTAGAGTAAGGGGTAAAGGTGAAATACCCCACATGAGTGGTGAAAGTAGGCTCCTACCATCTACAAAAATGCTTTCCTCCAATTTTGTAATATGATTTATTTCCTTATAAGTGTACTAGCTTGATTGTCTGTGTTTTGGGGTTTTTGTAACTTGAGGTGTTGAGGAATATTTTCAAATATAATATGAGCTTGGTAGTTTCAAGAAGACATAATGAGACCTAAGAGTTCATGTCAATGCAGAACAGATTATGAAGCAGAGAACCATCAGTGTGAAGAAAATATTGAACAGAATGAAAAGTTCTGATTCATTGGTGGAGCCATCAGGAAGGGACTGAAGGCTTCCCTCATGAAATACATGCTTAGAATGTAAAATCTTATGTTTCTCCCTCATGGATGTATACTTTTAGCTTAGCACTCAGCAGCAGTAGGCACATGTTCCTGTCACTGCTCTGCACGGTCATCCAAACATAAGAAAAAAGTGCCAGTGACAACATTCTTAGGTGACTGGGACCATCACCTCACAATGGAGTGCAGAAATCATAACTGGAGAGGCTGCTCCACCTCATGAACTGCTGTGCAAACTGCAGCGGTGAAAACTATTTATGGCAATATGTGTGATTAAAGCCAGCATGGAACACAACCCTAGTATATCCTTCACACATCCCCTGACATAGGCTGTACATGTATGTTAGTTAGCATCACTTATACACATTTCAAAAAGTCTTTTACAGCATGAAGCACAGAAAAACATTCAAATGACTGTGCATTGCACCCTAGGTGTAAGCATATGTCTGTCTACAATACATCATGCATCTCCACAAATTGCCACTAAGGCATGCAGACTCCTATGTGGCCAGTTAGCCCAGAGGATTCTGACAATGAGCTGCTACCTATAGTCAAGAGTGCAGGGTTTGATTCCTTCTACTTCCATTTACCTTCCGTGCGAAAGTAACTTAATCAGACACTGTTCCCAAACCATCTCTGAAAAGGGACACGTGTCTGGTGGACTTATCTGGTTAACAAATGAATAAAGTAAAAAAATATATATGGATGCCAGACATGCATGCATTAACCTTATGCAGAGCTTATGTAAAGTTAGTTTAATTACAGTTTTTACTAAATTTTGTGAGTGAGCCCTTTGGAGAACTGCAAAGGAAGTTTAAAATCCTATAAAAGATCTGCACTCTGGCATGTCTTGCTGCTAATTTTAACATGCTCTGCCATTTGTCTTTTGCTTATTAGCACATTTCTCATCTTCATAGTTACCTGCGCTCCGTAATTCTTCTACAAATACCTGCCAGTCTGTGTGCTACCTGGATGCTGCATGACATCAGTACCCCCCACACACACACATCCACCCCAGACAGTTCCGATAAAAGCATACAACATCAGTGCTAGTCTCAAGGGATATCGTATAAAGATAAAAAGAAAGACGAGTAGCTACTAAGCCATACGATACACTATTTAAGTTGTATCTGAGACGCATCTTTTACTGAAAATTGATCAAAGCTGCCAGATAGCTAACTGATGTGGAAAAAAAAGATGTCAGGTATCCATAAACCTGATTTACGATACATTTTAACAGGACTGTTGAATACTTTCAAATTTTTCTGTTATGGTTATATAGTTAGTGACCAAAATTCTAAAGGAAATGTTGCACCTAGTATGCATCTGAATGGTTCTAGCAGAGCACTGGATGATTCTGGAAAGTCTGTACTGTATTAAATATTAATACAACTCTAAGTACAATTTGTATTACCTAACCAAACATACTTTGCTCATTTTTTTCCTGTGAGCATGCTTTGCATGATTATATAATTCTTTGCCATTTTTTTTGGTTAATGCTGATTTTAACACAGCTGTTAAAGAACATAGGAAACTGTATCCTTACTTTGTCATTTGAAATATAACTGAAAATATGGGTACTGGCCACCTTTGCCAGTGGTCACAGGTTAGCCGTTGCATACTATACACACTAAATGGACTGTGTAAAGGGGGACACCCTTGGCATACAGGACAATTAGCATATGCAGTGACAGCATATGATGGTGCTAGGGTGGCACTTTTCTTCATTCACTGGACCATCCTAGACTGTACCTAACCTCTGACTTTTTTCAGCCTTGTTTTCTATCACTTCTTTTCTTATGTGTCCCTGATGAATGTTGAAATACCACCACCACTTTGTATTTTTATAATCCATTAAATAATTCTACCAAAGTTGTAGAGAGTGGGAAACCTCATACCAGAAATCATAATAGAAATTTCAAAATGGTTCACTAATTTTTATACACAAGTGCTGGGAAACATTTATTTTACAAGACTGAGTTGACATTTAAGGACCAGGGGAAACAATTACAGACATCGTACTTTCTAGCCCATACCTTTAAATGAACATCATTTCAGAACAGGCTAGGCAGCTGTCCAAAGCATCAATCCAATATGTTTTCAAAACCAACATAATAACATAATTTGCCTCTATCTTTTCATCTAGACAGACACATAGACACATAAGTATCTGTGCATGTTCGTACATACAGTGTGTGTTTGTATGCAGTTTAGTTGCATCTCATATCCGAAGTCATGTGGTAGACTTTTTTAAATTAACTTTGTTCATGCTATCATGGTTATCTATGGATTTCAAAAGGATGCTAGAAGCAACTAGAAAGAAAGAAAAAAATGAAAAAAGAAAAAAAAAATAACTACTAGAAGTCCTTACTTTATATGGAAGACGGCAGCACCATCTGCTGGACTGATGGACTATAACATTTAACACAAATATTTATCTAAAGGGGTAACTAACAAAAAGTAAGATTTTAGAAGCTGGAATCACGAGTACTTTTTCCTACATTTGAAACATACTAAGTAGTAAAATAAATCTATTTTATTCACATGTAAGCAGTCACAGTGCTGTTAAGTTGTATGCAGACACCCACTTAAGATCCATTTACATAACAGGATCTCATATTTGTATTTATACAAATAATTTTGTAAGTTGTTAAGTCCATCTATCCATCCATCCACAGCCCTTTTTTCCAAGTTGGAGTCAGGGTGTCAGTTAAACAGTGCCAATCATCTAGAGCCAAGGTTCACACCACTGGGTGGGTAGCTCTGCAGCATTTGCTCTGTCATATCATTCACACACACTCCAGTAGCTAATTTACAGTATGTAATCCAGCTATTGCATGTCTGTGGGAGGAAACTTGAGTACCCAGAGAAACCCCATGTGAACACAGGGAGGACATGCAGATGCCACATAGAAGGGACCCCAGCCAAGAATCGAACCAGGGAATCTCTTGTTTTAAGGTGACAATGGTATCCACTGTATCACCATGCTGCCCACGTTGTTAAGTAACTTTAGTAAATGATATAACAGTTTGTGTGTGTCAGGAATGATAAGACAAGTGTCCTGTTTTACTTGCCTTTATTCTCTCTGTTTGAACTAAATCAGTGTAGTTGCTTCTTCACTATAGTTAAAATACAGTAAGTACACTGTTTTATTTGTACAGTATTTATTTAATATGTAGTCATTATAAAATTTAATTTATATCTAAGAACAGTGAACTGGTCCTGGTTAAAAAAGGTCTGAGAAGCTTAGTCTTTGTACCTGTTTATCAAGTAAATAAATTAACTGAATCTACACCTCCTGTAGAAAAATGAAGGTAGGGTGAAATCTCTCTGTTTCCCATGAACTTGCACAAGGCACAACCAGTAACAGCAAATTTCAAACTGGGTTAATATATTTATGATGGATATAGTTTCATTGTGTCTATATCAGATGAATGAAACGATAAAAGAGCAAACACTCTTTTACCGACACATAAAACGCGAAGTCACTAAATAACGAAGTTAACGGAACAGAGATTTTTTTTCCCAGGGGAAAAAAAAATCACTGTTACAAAAAAAACAAAACAAAAAAACTTCAGACACAAAATAAAGTGGGGGGGCTTCACCCCCCACCCCCCTACTTAAATATACCAACTCTGAGATCACACCACAGTGTAGGAAATGGCAAAGTCCTGAGGGAAAAAAATTGCTTTTCCATAACTTCGGTATTTAGTGACTTCACATTTTATGTATCGATAAAAGAGCATTCGCTCTTTTATCATTTCGTTCATCTGATATAGACCCAGTTTCATTAAGCATCAGGTCATTTGGACTATACTTGGATTAAACGAACAGGTTCTAATTTTGATATTGTCATGACTTACCATATCTTTGAAGTTGTATAATCTGTCTACATAAACCCACTGCTCAGTTAAATTCTTTAATTAGCACAGTCTCTATATTTTTCCTGATTAAGTTATATGTCCAAAAAAACCCTCATCAGGGCCATGTCTCCCCTTCTGAGAGAGAAATTGCCTTCTGCCCACATTCACATCCTCTCCCAGGTGCAGATAGATTTATGGATAATCTGCACAGATCACTGTGGCTTTAAAGGTGAAAAAAGAGCTGATATTATTCCATAACACGTAGCAGATGTTGAATCTCAACCACAAAAAAAACAAAGGTGCTGACATTAGTTGTGTGCTGTTTGCACTCCTGCAGCAGGCTGTTTGCATTAAGCCTATCTTTCAGTAAAGCACATCTGTTACAAACCTGACTTTTCTGAAGGGATATGCAGGCCATTGACTTGGTAGTCATGGCAGAACAAACTTGCCATTCACATGTTTAGTCCTGTCACTCCCATTTGGACCTCTGATGACACCGAACAATCTCTGAATCTTGACAACTAAAGTTGCATCAGTCAGCTAAGTTAATCAGCATTCAGTTTATTACTCAAGCTGTAAGATAAACTCTTACGAATTTTCCAGCATATCCATGGTGTAAGCCGTAAAGGGAATTAATTACAATGGCTAGTTTGACCAGAAAATGTTTGAAGAATTTCTGGAAAATATGTTTGTAGCTTAATTCCTATGGAAGATGTGCTCCAAGAAACACTATTGTAATGCACATTACACATCCTGGAGAAGCTGTCTGTAAGAGATCCAAGTTATAAAAAACACTGATGTCATACTAAGGCTTGAGGAATTCAAGCTGCAAATGTTGCTGCTCTTGTTTTCTCAGTAGGCTAGTTATTGGAATATAACTTGCTAAAAGGCAAATACTGTAGATGAAGAAGCTTGAACTGACAGTAGCATATGAAATACATCAGCTTCAAATAGAGAACCTTAGTCACCTAAAAGAAATAAAACCATAAATGAGGTTTAGCAAACTTCAACTCCCCCTCCCCACCTTAGTAGCTTCCACCTGCTCTGGGGTCTATGTATGACTTAGACGTAAATGGGGAAGAAGTGACTGGGTACTGAAAGGGTAACTGTGTGCTGCCTCTCAGATATTACAATCTGGCAGGCTAGCAGGGCATTCAAGATGCTTCACCTTAAGTACATATACAACATGAATGTTTATAATGTGGGACTGTATGACTTGACAAACGTACTTGGATTATATGAAAAGAGATGTAGTTGAACTCGTCTCTGAGTTTGCATCTGAAGTGACTTTGTAGCTAGTTTTGAGTGGTATTCTGCTCTTGCTAAGAATGAAGCCATTATATGGGCAAAAAAAAATTCACCATACAACTGGCCGAGTTTCTGGCACCATTCCAAGGGGGTCCAATATGGACTGGGCAGACATGGTTGACAGTGCGATGTGCTTTGCAAGTGATTGACTACCCTTTCTGCACAGGTGTTTTGCATCTTGGTTAAAACTTTATCCAACACTATTGTGCTTTTTTGGGGTAAGGTCAGTCTGCTATATCTAAAAGCATAGCAAAATCTACCTGAAAACTTAAAATTCTGCTCGGTACTAGAAGCCACAAAAAAAAGGCTCACCATAGCGCCCTTCCTGCCCCAAAGAAAAATTATATATATTGTGGGAGGGGGAGGATTTTTTCTCCACTGCATCATACTACAGATATCTTTCCAGTATGCTGTGTTCATTGCCAGGTCTGAAGCCACCTCCTAACCCCCTGGACTTCTGATTTAGCTAGGACTGTCTTAGATCTTAAGGGCATCCAGGGGGTCTGGCCATCAACATCTACTTTATTACTCAACATCTGTTAGGGTCTTACAGTGAGTCTAAGGAGGAGGCATGCAATGGGGATGTGCAGCATTTCACCCTAATGCCACAGCAGCTCAGCCATGTTCCTCACCTTATCCCCTGACAACTCCGGCTTTCACCAAGGATAGTCACAGGAAATGCCAACAGGACCGCCCTCCCACCGGGGATGGTAAGACCCATGCCTCTCTGATGTGCTCTTAGAAAATATTGACATTTGTGTTATCACCAAAACGTGGTTCCTGTGCCTTAATAATACACCTTCCCTATCAGAATTCAATTCCTTCCAGACCTACCACTGTTGACACCTCTGCAGTAGATGGTGGTATGTCCATATTTCTTCACAGTCCATCACATCTAGACTTATCAGGCAAGTTAATGATCTGGGGCTGCTCCACATTTAAATAACTATAAATAAAACTTCCTATCTACTTCTGTGACACCTACCACCAATGAATCTGATGTAAAACAACTGGAATCCTTCACCATAGAACTAAACACCATTATATTTGGTAATATCAACTATCCATCTATAAGTTAGATAACCTATACCACTTCTAATAAATATGCAGAATACATCCTAGATTTCATCCGCGCCAACTCTCCTAACCAATTAGTACTCACCACCACTAGGGAAATAAATTTACTTGACCTAGAATTTACAAACATTATACCAGTATGCTCTATGGCTGTAATTTCTCCATCACTGGTCAGGTCCAACCACCACTAGGTGGTCATCAACATCAGAATCCAAACAACCAGTCCTACATATCCTGCTATCTTTCAGGATTTCTCTAAGGCTAGTATCCTGCAGCTGGTAGATACATAGATCCCTGGCATGAACAAACCATACAAGAGTAGAAGAAACATTATCACATTTAATAACATATTCAAAGAACCTAGAAATAAAGTCAAAATCTACCAAGGCTAAATACGACCTGAAAATCACTACTTCTAGCAAGGACAACCAAGTCGTTTTTCAGCTACATTAGGAATTTTAGAAACAATGCCTAGAAGTGTACTAAGCTGTTCCATAACAGCAAGTGGATCAAAGAAATAGCTAACATATTAAATGACAAGTTTAGTTTAAACCTCCCCCCGTCTCCATCCACCTTTCCTCCCACACATGATACATTATCCATAACTAACACCACACAGAAATCACCTCTGAGCAAGTCTTAAAAACTACCTTGAAAGTAAAAATAATAGCTTCATGGTCCCGACAAGGTATGGGGGTGGTGGTGTTTTCATTTTAGTACAATCACTGTCTTACTGATCCTCTTGGAAATCTGTTCAGTCTCAGCATCTCAAATGGATTCATGTCTGAGACTTGGAGAACTGATGCGGTCATTCCCCTCTACAATGGTGGCTCCACCACTGACCCAGAAAAATACATAAATATATATATATATATATATATATATATATATATATATATATATATATATATACATACATACATACATACAGATATAAATCTTACCAGCCTTGTCAGTAAGCCTATGGGATTATCATTACAGGCATCTTGAACAAAGACATTGGTAGCCTAAAATATCTTGAGGCAAACCGTTTTGGGTTTCGGAAGGGCAGATACTGCCTACTCAACCTTGCAAACTTCTTTGAGGAAGTCACCAAAGCCTTGGAGAGGGCAAGGTGGTGCACACAACATACTTGAGCTGTCCTTTGATGTGATAAGTCAAAAACCCTCGCATTTATGTTCCGTATATAGGTGCATGCCAAAAATATAGCAATCCAAACACAAGACTCTAGCACCCAGTGAAGTAAATTTAGCATTCTTTAACTCAATAGAACCATTTATTGAATATTCCAAATATTGCAAATGTCAAAAACAGTCTATACCAGTTTTGGTATCAGCCTTCCTCAGTGTAAATTCACAAAACTGACTTACCATTCTATATATAAGAAATGTCATAATGACATTATCAATTAATTGCAGATTAAGTGAATACATTAACTCAATTTGAACTGAACATATTTCCCAAGCATAAAGATAAATATGAATAAAAAACATTAAAATTTATGGCATAAAAAGGTTAAGAGACAGCACACATGCCAGGGCTATATATAAAAAAACTATGATTTTATCTGTAAGCGCTTTTGCATTGTCCACACAATGCTTCCTCAGACAATTAGAACAGAAATCACTCATTACAAATTTAAAATATATTGTTACCAATCAAAAATAAGTAAACCCACATCGTCGTTTGCGATCTCAAGTGGCTAATAATACATATATAAAACCAAATGCATCTGAATAAATATGTTGTGAAAACCATGCATAAAATATTATTTTAAAACATTCTTGAGGATGTAAGTACTGCAATACTGTATCAAGAATGGCAATTACACAAATACGACAGACATTTATACACAAAATAAAAAATACAAATTTTGAATTTATTATAAAGTGTTACATGGAAGCTTTTTGTTATGCTTCTCAGTTAAACACAGATCAATCTGCGTAAAGAACTACTGACTGGTTGTCGAAATCTTTATGGTGCTTACGTCAAGCATTTGTCTTATAACTGAGTTGTATAAGTTTTTATTGATCAAACAAGAAGCTATCTATTATAAATGTGTTGTAAGGCATGTTTTTGTTATGTTTTTTGGTTAAATACAGATCAAGTTGCGCAATGATTGCTTGTTGATATGTTTACAGTGTTCACTGTGTCCAGCATTAGTCTTATAATTGAGCTGTATACAATTTTTATTTTTCATTTTGTGTATAAATGTCTGTTGTATTTGAGTAATTGCCATTCTTGATACAGCACTGCAGTACTTACATCAAGAATGTTTTAAAATAGTATTTATTCAGATACATTAGGTTTATATATGAATTCTTAGCCATTTGAGATCACAAACATCAATGTGATGTATCTGCGTTTACTTATTTTTGATTGGTAACAATTTATTTTAAATTTGTAACGGGTGATTTCTGTTTTAATTGTCTGAGGAAGCGTTGGGTGGGCAATGTGAAAGCGCTTATAAATAAAACCATAATTTTTTATATCTAGCCCTGGCATATGCGCTATCTCTTGATGTTTTTGTGCCTTGATATTTGTTTTTTCGTGGTGACAACTTAATCCTTGCAAAGTTGTTTGTATTGTTTATTAAAATACAATAAATGAGAAACATATACAGAAAGAATGAAAAGGTTTAAACCTTACCATTACTGGGCAAAATTATAATAACATACATTTTTATTAAAAAGATTAACTTAAATGTGGGGGACAACACAATTTAACCATCCAGTAGCCTTCCTCATTGGAGAGTATATCAGACTATCCCAATGTATTAGGTGCCACTATATAATTTTGTTAATAATTATGAAAGTAAAAGATGCACCTGGATAGTTCAAAACATGCTTATATAATAAATTAGATTCATTATTTTATATCTCACATCACTTAAAAAAATTTATATATATGTGTGTATATATATATATATATATATATATATATATATATATATATATATATATATACATACACATGGGTCTACTTCACATGGTCGACATTTCAGAATGTCGAAGACCATATGGCTGAGACCATATGATTAACATTCTAAATGTCGACCATGCAATAAAAAAAAAAAAAAACACAACAATAACTTTCCTTCACACTGCTTGCTACACCCCCCCCCCCAGACCTTAAATATACCAACTCATAGATTGCACTACAGTGCGGAAGATGGAAACTTTCCATTCTGCACTGTATGGAAATGCTGGTTCCGTATGGCCGACATTTCGAATATCGATCATATGGTCTCGGCCATATACATTCTGAAATGTTGACCATGTGAAAGGGACCCATATACATATATATATATATATATATATATATATATATATATATATATATATACATACACACACACACACACACACACACACACACACACACACACACACACACACACACACACACAATTTTTGAACTAATGAGAGCTTTTGCTTACATATATACCACTCGGTGGCACATGTGATCAGACATTTAACATAAAATACCTTAGAGGTAGTAGCTGAAGTGAAATAATTATTTTTTAAAACCACCTTACATGTGCTTTCCATGTAAGCAATGGTCCCAAGGAGAGCAACCAAAATAGACACAAACCCTGTATGGTTCTTCGATGTAAAAAAAGAAACCTTGCCAACTGATTTTTGTAAAAGTAGAATCTTTCTGCAATGGTTTTACCTCTTCTACAGATAAATCTACATATAACAGGTAATACTTCAGACACTTGCTTATCACTAACAAAATGTTTCAATGATTGTGTATAATGTGCTTGCTTTGCCCAATATTAGACACAAAAATGGTATTCAATGGCAAAATATCAACTGAATAAACTTTTCGCATGGAATACTGCAAGAGCTCTGTTCTTTCTTTACAATTGGCCTTATCCTTGACTTTAAAAATTGTACCCTTGAAATAACTATGTGACCAAAATTTCTTAGTTAGTTCCTGTGAACAATCCTTGTAATCTTGTACATCAGAACAAATTCTCCTTAATCTGCAATATTGGGACAAAGATATGACACCAGCCACAATATGTTGTTTTCTGTTTTAAATGAATCTTTTTAATAAAAATGCATTATTTTTATAATTTTGACCATCAGATGGTAGGGTTAAAAGATATCCATGCTCTCTGCATATTTCTCATGCCTTTTATTCTCATTTATCTTTATGGTTGGAGAAATGTATTACGTTTAAATTGAGCAAATGTGTTCATTTAATCTGTAATTAACTAATTATGTCATCATGATGTTTCTTTATATATAGCGCGGTAAGTCAGTTTTATGAATTTATACTGAAGAAAGCTGTTGCCAAAACCAATACATACAGTCTTTGATTTATTGGAGTATTTGAAATATTCAATAAATGGTTCTATTGGATTAAAGCATGCTAATTTTACTTTGACATGATCCTTCACTCTGGTATCATAGACAAACTTATGAAAAAAATTGTACGCCCATATGTAAATCATTGAATAGCAAACTGGTTCATGGATAGAACCCATCAAATCAGGACTGGGATATCCTTCTCCACCAAAACTCATGTTACAAGTGGGAGCTTTCTGGGGTCTGTGATAGGTCCACTCCTTTTTACTATCTACTTCTCTGAAGTTCAAGTTGATGCAAAGATTTCTGGTTGTCTAAGTTTGAAGATGACTGAAAATTTGGCACTATCATCAATTGCCTTGCTGACTCACAGATCTTACAATAAGGATTATTAGGTGCACATAGATGATGCCAGCACCATGGTCTAAAGCTAAATGCAAAAAGGTTTAGCAGAGTTGTGTTGTCTGGAAAATATGAGTACCCTTGTACCTATGACTTAGAAAGTGTCGCTCGCCAGGGCAGGATAAAACAGACGAGCATCATGGGTTCTTGTTCAAGCAGCTTTATTGTATGCACATGCATCATAAATGAGGTTAAGTAAGTTTAACTTTTAAACAAACTAGCTATCATGCACATGGTTGTTAACACTCTGGCTGCACCTTCAAAATGGCACTGAAGCTAACACGTGCTTGGTATTTATATGCACACACAGATCTTGGAAATGTTTCATAAAGGTACAGCACACCTGCTATTCTACATCCTCCCTATTTGAGAAAATGCGTTAGACATTGTCACTGAAATTAATGAATATACAAGCTACATGGAAATGATTGGGCGGCACAGTGGTGCAGCGGTTAATGTTGTTGCCTCACAGCAAGAGGTTCTCTGGTTCGATTCTCGGTTGGGGTGCCTTGTGTGTGGAGTTTGCATGTTCTCCCTGTGTTCGTGTGGGTTTCCTCCGGGTACTCCGGTTTCCTCCCACATTCCAAAAACATGCATCTGGAGCATTTCTCCCCGGGCCTCCGCTGAAAACAGGCTCTGTGGAACCTAGTCGGACATTCCCGGTCAACAAATGTTAAATAAATAAATAAATAAATAAATAAATAAATAAATTGTCATCATGCAATTATACAAAAGCTAGGTACATATATACAACTACGTCCAAGTTGCTGTGTATTTCACACTAGGCTTTGAAATGCAACCATACCGTTTGACATAAAATTTGGGATTTGGTCTAGCAACTGGAATAGTCTCTGCTGACTGTTCAGTTTTAGGAATGCTGGAATAATCTTCCGGAATAGCATCAGGAGTCAGGACACGTTCTGGAACATGCATATCATCTGGATTGCTCTGAGAATTAGCATCTTTATCACAGGTACAATGCTACAATATCGGTTCTGCTACAGGAAGAAGATGTCTGAGATTTCTCCTGTACTCCACACCCTTGGATTTAACAAAATAGGATCTTGACTCTGCACATATAGTCGTTACTTGACCAATCTGGTCGAAACATTTCGGTGTTTTTATCCTTAATGTCTCTCCTTTTTTCAATGGATGAAGACATCTGCTCGACTTGTCATAGCTGGACTTTTGGAAAGAACACTTTCTAGTAACTGGGCTTTAATTGCTTGGTTGTTCTTAGCTTTCAGCCTCTATAAACTAGAACTGATAGGCAATATTGCTGTGGTTTGCCTAGAAAGAAGTCTCTGAGCAGGTGAGCCAAGTACATCATCACAGGGTATGTTTCCGAGATTGAGTAAGTTAAAAAAAAATGGTATTATCACTTCTCAAGTAATTGCATTGCACTCTGTACTGCACGTTCAGCAAGTCCATTCGATTGTGGATCCTTTGGACTATTAATGATATGTACAAAGTCCCATTCTCTGGCAAATTTCTGAAACAATTGACTGGTGAATTGTGCACCATTATCAGAGATTAACTTCTGTGGACTGCCATGAACTGAGAAATGGCGTTTCAACTTAGTAATGACTATAGTAGAAATTAGATTAGGTAGTAAATCAATCTCAAACCAATTCGAATAAGAGTCTACCACTACTAAGTAATGTTGATTGTTCCAGTCGAATATGTCAGTAGCTACAATCGACCAAGACAGATCAGGAACCTGACCTAGCTGAAGTGGCTCTCTTTGCAAATGCATTTTAGTACTATTACATACTGAACATGAAGAGAGTACTCTATCAATGTCTTTCCCTAGAGAAGTCCAAAATACTAATCCTCTTGCTCTTCTCATAGAAGATTTGGAACATGGGTGACCACGATACAAAATCTGGATATATTCTTGTAAAGAAGCAGGAACAACAATTTTAGGGCCTTTGAAAATAATGCCATCTTCCATTAACAACTAGGGGCCTAGATTCTTTCATTGACAATGGGTCCTCTTTCAACCACCATGCCTCTAGGATAGTTTGGGAGCCCTTCATCATAACTCAACTGATTAACATAGGCATATCTTTCTGATCCAGGGATGTTATTATCCATCTCTACATCTCCATTATTAGGCCCGTACTTGAATATTATGCTCTGTTCAGCATGTAGTTAACCAAACACTTGACCCAACTCAAAAGACAACAACACTTTCTCATTCATCGCAAAATATATATCTTCCTTCTCAAATCTTTCCATCTTTTCTTTCTATGTGGCCTGGATCCACATCCTACACCCTTACTTTTAGCATTTAACTTTTCTTGGAGGTCATCCAACTGTACCTCTGTGCAACTCCAAAGTCTAAAGTCTCTTCACAATTTTATTTGCCATCTTATTCAATTCTTCATCATCTGAATATATTCCTCCTTCTCTAAAAATTCCCCATAAGGAATGGACTTTATAAGGTGTAACAAATGTAAACTTGATGCTTCCAAAAATATATTTGCAGATGTAGGTTTCTTATAAGCTGTGCAATTTATTTCTCCATCCTTATCTCATTTTGTACTTCAAGCCTTAAACTCATTAAAATATTCTAGAGTACCCTTTACTATATAAAAAATGTAATCAATGTATTCCTTCTAAAATATAATCTTACTTTCAAAATAGGAGTCCCCATATATGAATATCTCCTAAAAATTCCCCCATAAACAGACTGGCATAGTTTGGCATACCTCACAACCTGTAGACAATGATAAATATCAAATCGGATGTACCTTCTTGTTTCCAGTAGGAATGTGGGATACTACTCAGAAACACGTTTAAAACGAAGAGTGACAAAATGATGGAAAATATAAGCACATTATTAAATAGCTAGTGTAAAATTTGTAGACTTCAATGAACTGCTTTACAAAATTGTGTCACACAAGGTCATTTATTTTTGCTTCAAAAAAAGGAAGATGTGAGGTATTTGTCCTCTTTCTTTTAATTATTATTGCCACTAATGTACTGATTATGTAGTGTGTTTTTCTGTGTATTAAACAACATCAAAAATCATGAGTGATGAGAAGGATTCAAAAACATTGTTAAGGGGTAAAGCAATCCTAAAAATAGTGACATACTTCCAAAAATATGGCTATTCTGTGCAGGGGTAAATCAGGGCTGAAAACAGGAACATTCCTCCCAAATAAGGACACGAGAGGTCTGTTGCTTGGTGCAAAATTTGGATCTATTACAGTTCCACAAACCTGTTTAAAAAGGATTCTACAAAAGCAGAACAATTATTTGGTAAAGAAAAACTCACTAATTCAAGAATACGTTAAAAGCTTTTGAAATCCCTCAAAAAATGTGTCACTGTCTCTATATCCAGGTCATGCTATACAGAAGAATACAGGTATCAACATCCACAGTGGCCAAAAATAAGATTCCTACTACTCCCTTTACTTATTGAAAAATATAAGGGTTCAACAATTTATCCACTATAGTACCATTCCTCTCTAAAGGATTTCCCACTTGAGATATAATTGGTCTCCCTAGGGGATCATTTATACTCTAATGAACTTTAGGAAATGTGTCAAAATAATAAAGGTATACATGGATTAGAAACAACACAGAAACTCTTTTTGTCAGGTTTATGTTTTATTCTGATAATTATTTCCTTCCCTCCATTTTTTTCCTGAAAGTGTTCCTCTCTGCACCATCCCTTCAACAATTTATTTTAAGGGCACATTTCAGATGTGTTTAGAACATAAGAATGCAAACAGTTGAATCACTAGCTCTTTTGAGTGACTCAATAAAGTTTGCTCTCTTAATGAAGCTCTAGTTTCCATTTTGTGTAATATAACATATCCTTCTCTCCCTCCTTTATAATACCTTTCCATAATACTGAAAATCTTTCTTGTATAACCTTTGTTAGAAACTTATAATAAACAATATCTGATGCACAATACTGATAACCTCCAATTATCCAAATTCTTTCCCACCTTCACCATGCACACTATCTGTGAACTTTTTCATCTCTTATTCCTTCATCTAACCATTCATTCAGAAAATGTGCAAAATATTTTTCTATCTTTAATTTGTTGCTTTATAAAACATATGTGCCATCGCCTTACTCTCCTGTAATGTTCTATCATCCATCTTTTGCAGTATTTCACTTAATTTCTGCACAGTAATTTTATTACATGAAATCATAATTTGCTCTTTAACAATGTAATATCACAGCTTTTGACCACTTTCTCCTCCTTGCACATATTTTTACAAATCTCTCTGCTTCTTCAATAATTTCTTCCTGCTCTCATTTTATTCTACCAGTATCATCTATTATTTCATAATCACAACTCCCTTACTTCTAATGCTTTAGCTAAAAAGGAAGCATTTTCTCTTTTCTCCTTATTTCTGTGTACAATCACAGTTTTTATTCTTTCTTTACTCTTTGCATTCATCTTTTTTCTTTCTTGAAATATTTAATATCCTGTATCTTTCCATCACTCTCATAATCTTTTGTGTTACAATGCATATTATTTTCTTTCTGTATCATGTCCCTTTCAATCTCTAAATCTTTTCTGAACTTCTCTTCAAACACCACCTGCCATCTCTCATGAATGATAGAACTCCCTCATATCAGTAGGTACAAACCAAAGTTCCTGTTTTTTAATTTCACTTAAAATTTCTGTAAGCCTTTTTAAGCCATCTGTCTAACCTAAATATCATTTTATTAATGCCTATACTTGAGCTCATAACATATATGATCAGAAGAAGATACATTTATCTTACCTCCATTTATTTTTCATTAATATATGTAAACGTGCCATACAGTTGATTTCTGTCTTTAGTCTCCCCTCTGTAGTATGTAAATTATCTAGTTTTCCTAACTTCAGCTATGGACCAACAAATCTTTAAAAATATTACATCCTTACCCATGTATGACGTCCGTCCACTGGACCAGTAATCAAAAAGCCTCAATCCTCACTAGTAGCAACAGTGGGGGATGTTCACTGAGAGAATGACAAGTACACACACACACACACACACACACACACACACACACACACACACACACACACACACACACACACACACACCATTTCCATATGCAACTCTCTGCATCAAGTGCAATTTCCCTTAAGAGCACACAGAGACCAAAGTCAGTCCAGGCTGGTTCCTCTACCTTCCTCCACATCCCTAATAAGACTCCCCATTGGCACAGCTACAGAGTTGAGATCTCAGCTGAGTGACCAAGCCAAGACCTCCAGCACTGTCTCTGTCTAACCAGTGCTTTGTGTCCCTGTCCAAGTAGCTGACATGCACACACTCATTGAGGTTTGATTTACACACACACACACACACACACACACACACACACACACACACACACACACACACACCTGGAATAGGCTGGTATAGGTTCACTAGCTAAGCCCCCTTCTGCCCAGACAATATAAGGTAGTTAGCATTGCCACTAGTCAACTCCTTATCAGCTACTGTAAGGCTCTTAACAAAGGGTGTCCAATCTTACTGAGTAATATTAATATTAACACAAATGATAGTTTGACCAAGAGCAAGGCTATTAGGAGTGGTTCACATAGTGTCACCAAGTTAATACGCAAGTACACTCAAAACTTAAATATCTCTACACAGATCAGCCACAAGGAAAAGTTTAAATATATTTAATAATAAATAATAAAAGAGCAAGACAATACTAAATATATATTCACAGTGACATCAGAGGTCAAACCACAGCAAATATTTAAAACAACATTATGGGACAGTCAGAAATAAATAAATAAAAATATCTAGACTAAGTTGTACTATATTCCTGACTATATCTAAGAGAATTATAATATTGCCTAGATACTTACTTCATTAGAGAAAGGCAGATGTGGTGAATGTTTTTCTTGTTGTTGCCAGGTCCAAGACAGAATGTAGAATACTCTGTCTCACTAAGAGACTTCTAAAAAATAATATCTCAAATATTACTGCTGAGATACCTTGCAAAATGACATCATTTCTTGTCATCTGACTTCTGGTACCCAGGCCAAAAGCCCCATTGCTAAAGCTGGCAGAATTTAGCATCTGCCTGTAAAAATATACAGACAAGGGCTTCTCCTCAGATCTCTGGCGGATGCTGGAAGTCATAAAACAATTGCATCCCTTCATGCTTTCAAGATTAGTAATTAGTTCACCCTAAAGACAATACAGAAAGCTACCTAGTACACACATTGTGTCTCTTGCTGCATTGAAAACTGAAATATACCATCTTTTATGGCCTAGCCATAAAATAACTAAATGTCAGTTATTTTTCTGAAGTTAACCTCCTGTATTCCAATTTCCACTGTTAAAATATATACATTTAAACAGTTACAATAGTGCATGTATATTTCTGTTCTCTTCCAGTAGGGCACACTGTGGATCTATTTTCAACACAAGCATTTTACAAATATCTTTTCAACACTCACACATCCATACAAGCAATTTGATAAACACATGACATACAGTTCTAATACATTTCTAACACAAGCATCTTATATAAATCATTTCGATATTCACCAATGACATATAATTATTTATAAAATTCCAGCTAGCTGTGCTAGCAGTGCCTCCTTATGTCACACCATGTACCACCCTTTTACCTCTGATTGCAAATCACGTCTCCTACTATAATAATAGGTACATCTACACTAGCATACTTTTTGAGATTTTTAGGTACATCTACAGCAGTATACTGTTTGAGATTTTTTAAGCATTTTCATTCTTGCATCTATAACTGTATTTGCATACATTACTATTAAGCTTTAAGGGCCACCCATCCCTAAAACCAAAATATTTTCCTTTTCCTTTACTTTTCATAATCAAAATTGCTATCCCACAACATTAATAATTCTGTAAAGGCTGCATCATATTCAAACTGCTTTCCTTTATATTCAAAACATCTATAGTATTCACTAAACATAAGAACTTATAAGAAAATTAAACCTGCTAACAACAGTTACTGTCTTTGGAACTGCAGAAATATAATTTTTATTAGTAAAAATTTGGCTTTGCACCCTTGTGGAGTACTTGTGCTGCAAGGAGTGAACTTGACTGAAGACTGGGAGTTTTTAATAAGAAATTTGATATATTCCTAACTGCAAAGAGACCACCTTAAAAATCTGAAGACATATTTTGTTGCATTCCTGAATTTTGCTGGTGAGGAAGGCATAACTGTATGGGTCTATATCATTTAATCAAAAGCTTATTGAGCAAATCGCTATTTGTCAAACCCAAGTAAGTGAAAGCATAATGAAGCAGACGATCGTTTAAGCAAAAACTTTCTTAAGGAAAAAATAATTGCCCACTCGCCGACCATAACAAACCAAACAAAGTTTAAAACTCTGCAAATTCCCCCAATGTGGGGGATACACCCTCCATACCCCCTAACTAAATGTACCAACTCAGAGATCACACTACAGTGGGGAAAAAATGATAGCCAACCACGTCCTTTCCCTGGGAAAAAATCGCTTAACTGATTGCTTAATTGAGCTTTCACTTAAGTCAGTTCGACAAATACTGATTCGGTCAATCAAGCCTTTGATTAACTGATATAGACCCTAAATGTAGTAATTTCTTTTCCATTTATTGAAGTAAAATAAGGCAACATAGCAGCATTTAGAGAAAACCATTTAGGCAAACAGAAATACTTTGTCATTTATTAGACATTTGTTTTTGACAGGAGCACATGGTCCAAAAGAGAGTATAGTCAACTGAAGAATAGAGTCAAAACCTATGAATTCCCTGAGTTGCATAATTCCATGATAAGACACAGAATAATTTGTGGTATAAAAAAGACAAACAAGGTTCAGAAAGTGGCCCATCATTATTTAAAGAAATGGGTATGCGCAGAGCTAGTGGAATTATTAGTTCTCTGCTAAAGACATTAATTGGTTAAAATGAGGCATACAAGATAAATGTGAATCCAATAATAAAAGCAAACATTAGAAAAAAGCAGGATGTGCTATAAAAGTAATGGATATGAAAAAGAAAGCCATTTGGCAATGAAGTATAGCAAAGAAAGAATCAAAGATGGTGGAACTCACATGCTTCCAATCCATGGTTGCAGTAGGTATTGTTGTCAGCACAAAGGAAAGCCTTGCTTTACTCTTTTATCAGGCTTGAATCTGCATTGAAAAATGTAATTTCATAATGAATTATAAAAACAAAGCCAAGTGTATTCAAATGACTTCCATGCTGTTGAACATAAAAAAAAGAAACTGTTTGCTGAAAATTTAGAATTGAAAAGGCTTTTAGACTTATAGAATGTACAAGGTAATTGGGCATTGTGGTCATGTACAATTTGCCATTACTGATCCTTAGACCTTAACCTCCTTTTTCAGCTTAATACCGTGAAGCCTGAAAAGACATCAGAAACAGTGAAAGAGGAGTGTAAAGCAAATTATTGGAAAGAAATATTGAGAGTTAACAGATAAAATGTAGAATTCAATTGAGATACTAATACAGAGTTCATTATTTTGTCAGAAAATACCCTTCTGTGGCAGGAAAATACTGAAGAGAGAACTGTATGTACATTGTTAGCCTATTCTGGTCATCAGATGACGCCATTAGATTCTTCAGAAGCTGATGATATAATGCAAAAATTCGGTCTTCTTTTTCAAGTAGTTGCAATTTAAAATTCACTTCTCTTAATATTAAGTATTGTGTGCCTTGTAAGAAGCTAAGAATAGTAAAAATATTTCACAGTATAAAGCCAAAGGCTACATGAGTCCAGAAGAGATAAAACAATCATAGAAACACCATGGATACTACGAAGAACCATAATAGTAATACCTTTCATGACTACACTGTTTTACTGACAGAATTTTTTTTCTAGAAGAAAATAACTTTCAAATAATTTGATGCTATGCCACTGATACATACTCTTAGGAAGTACCTGAACAATTCATAAGTAAAGTAGAACAGGAGAAACAAGGCATCACTATGAAACAATTAGTGCCAATAGAATATACAAAAAGTATTATGATCACTATTCTGAAGAAAAACTAGATTTGCATTTGTATTGAGCCACATGATCTGAATAAAGAAATGTATCACTCAGTTGAAAAAATAGTCTTAGGAATAGAGAAATGCCATGGTTTTCCTTGGTACTACATGCAAATAACTCTTTTTTGTCAGATAAGGCTAGATCAGAAAGCTTCAAATTGTATACATTCAATATACATTAGGAATGTGCAGATTCCTTAGACTTCTGCTTTGTATTTTGTCAGTACCAGATGTACTCTAAAGAGCTATTGCTTGGAAGGTGTTATAAATATAACTGATTATCTGTTAGTTAGAGTTCAAACACATGAAGGGCAAGGCATGAGATTGTTTCACTGGTTAAATTGACTGAAACAGCATAATTTCAAATTAAGTAAAAGCAAATATAAAATCAGAGTGACAAGTCTGAAATACACAGGTTATGTTTTCACTCAGAGTCTGAAACCTGATCCAGAAAAAAAATTGAGGACTTGTGCAAATCTTATGGCCTGAAGACAAGTAGTTATTACAAATGTTTCTATGCAAGATGTGTTATTATGCAAAATTTAATATAATATCAAAGATACTTATGCCTCTAAGAAAGCTGTTATAGTAAGATATGACCTGATAATGGAGCTATGAACAAAATAAGATGTTTGAACATATTTAAGAAAGTAGTCATGGATGGTCCAGCATTAATATATTTTGATGTGAGTAAGCCAGGTGATTTGCAAGTAGAAGCCAGTTAGAACTGTATAGGAGTCATGATCCTGCAAGAAAACAGATTAGCTACTTATGAGTCAACAGAATCAGAAGCCAAAAAAGAGATATGCTTAGATAAAAAGGGAAGTATTAACAACAGTGTATTGGTAATAGAAATTCCATGACTATGTTAACAGTAATAAAGTTTATCAGGAAATGGATCACACATGCACATACATGTAATGCACAATTGAAAGGTCCTTTGAAAATATACCACTGAAATTGCATTATTTAAGCTTCAGATGTATGATCTAAAGTGGAGTACAAACCAGGCAGAGAGCTAAACATATCAGATGTGTTTAGTGGAGTATATTTCCCAGAGATACATCAATAACTATTAGAAGAAGACCGTGAGTCTTGATAATACCATGATTACTTCTGGCAAAAGAGAAAATAATTTCAGAAATGTACTGATACAGATTTAGAAATGCAACTATGAAAGGGTATTACAATGAAAGGTTTGCTTGAGCAAAAATAGTAAGGATAGAAATTCGGCCTTATTTTTCTTTCAGAAATGAAATACATGGTGCTTAATGCATGATGTTCAATGCAGACAAAATAATAGTTCTCTAACAACTTAGACAATAAATACTTTCAGGGATGCACGTCACATCTGGGAATAAGTGCAATGAATTAGCAAGATATAATATTTTGACCTGGATTATCAGTTCATACAGAACATGTAGTCCAGAAGTGTGCCATCTTCAGTGCACAATACAGTAACAATCAAGGCCGGATTAAGACCAAATTGTGCCTGATGCTGCAGCGCAAAAAGGGCCTATTTTTTCTCGGCATTGGTGCATGTGCATTTGACACTCAGCGTACATGCGCACTCAGACCGACCAAGAAGCCTTAATTGCTTGCAATGCAACCAGCCAGCCTTTATTGAACATGAATAATAATAACGACATGTCGATGTATTATCGTAACAACTCGAGATTAACATCAAGTAATGTAACATCAACATTCAATAGCAATTGTCTGAAAAGTGCACTTAATGCAGAAAAGGCTAAACCAGATAAACTTAACCTAGCCTACCTAGGCATATTGTCACTCTTACTACTGCACTAGTGCTGCTTACTTATATTGCTGTTTTTTGAGCCTTAGCAAGCGCAAATTCTTTGATCGTGTCACTGAAGTCAAGGCTGCGCAGCAGCTCATGCTCAATGCTCATAAGCACCAGCATGCTTAGCCTTTCCTGCCCCATTGAGGACCGCAGCTCTCCTTTATCTATTCCCAACTTTGAGAAGCTCCGCTTACTGGATGCATTGGACACCATCATACACAGATAGATGCACAACCCAATCTCGACATTTGGAAATGTCTGAGAAAGATTCAAAGATGAAAAAAGCTTGTACATGGTAAGCTCTGCTGATTCATTCACAGTCACTGGTTTCTGAGTGCGCATAAATGCAGCAAACTGTATCAGCTCTGCCACCAGTGCGTCTTCCAAGTCATCTGGATATGAGGAAATGAGATTCTTAGCTTTGTCCTCGATCTGCTCATTGACGTTAGCTTCGAGAGAAATCCGAATGTTTTACAAAAATCATCATATGCCTTCATCCACTTTTCCAGTTCAGCTGACAGACTGTCGATCATGACCAGATACGTCTGTGTTTTGAATGTTTCCCTTGGGCTGAGGTCTGCTTCATTTGCAGCTCCTTCATCAGGCATTCATTTTTGCTTACAGCCTTGACACTGCTCAGCCTTGTATTCACCGTGTTGAACCTTTTCTGTTGCCATCTGTTCATACACGTCAAATCTGTCCCATGCAAACTGAACTGTGTCGACCAATGATGCCATCAAGCCAGTTGCCGTATTCAGGCTGACTATAGGATCTTGGAGGCTAATGCTCATACTGTTGGGACGGCCAAGGATATCGTTCCAGGCAGTCACCATAACTGCTGTCACAAGTTCATCCATCCTGCACGAAAATCCCTCTGCCTAATTTCTCGTATCTGCCTTCTGCTCCTTATCTGCTGCAAGCTCATCCAGGACTTCCTGAATGCTCTTCCACCCTTCAACCAGCGCTTTGACAGCATTTGCACATTCACACCATCAGGTTCCAGGCAAACCCTTGAGCGTCAGCGTGCAGTGATTCTTTAGTCACTGCCAGCAATATGTTGAGTCAGTCAGGAATACATATAGTCCATTGACAAAATCGAAAAACCTGGTACAGCCACCGCAACTTTCAACAGCCTGATCTCCTACCAGGTTTAGGCTGTGGTTGCAGCATGGAATAAAAGTGGCATATTTACATTCTCACTTCACAATTGCCTGGATACCATTGTACCTTCCTGACATGTTTGCTGCATTGTCATATGACTGGCCTCTGCAGTTAGCAATATCCAAGCCTTTTTCCATCAGAAAGTTCAGAAGTATGCTAGCCATCTGCTCCGCCATGTGTCTCATCATAGACATGAATTTCAGGAACCGTTCAACTGGGCCCGACGGATAACAATTGTTAGCTGATCAAGGCGTGATACGTCAGGTGTCGAGTCAATCGAGACAGAGAAATACTTCACCTCCTTGGCTTCTTTCAGGATTGTGTCCTGCATCTTTTGTCCCATGAGCTTCACCAGTTCCTTGCAAATTGTAGATGACAAATAGGAAATGTGACCTTTCCCGTGGTTCGCATACTTTCTAATATGGCTAGTCAGCAGAGTATCATACTTCGCCAACAGCTCAATGATGCCAAGGTAGTTACCATTATGAGCGGAACCTATGATCTCATCTGCCCCCCTTATAGCAAGACCACACTCAGCTAGGGATATCAGAACATCGATGAGCTGCTTCAGAATCTGACGTCAGTAACACCGCTCTTCCTCGACCTGTTTGGCGGCTAGGTAGTCAACACAACCGGCCTCTCTCTGTCGGCTCACAAAGGACAACATAGCCTTGTGATGACCATCGCTGTTTTATGCATTTTTATTCTGGACTCGCCTACCCTCCAGTTGTCAAAACTGCCAAAAACAAACTTGGTCGCTTGAACGGCACTGCTGCTGAACAACTTGCATGCAAAGCAGAACACCTTCCCTGTCGAAGGTGAGCAGCACAACCATTGTCTACAGGATTCTTCACCATTGAGTGGATGCGTACGCACAAAGAAGGTCTTTGTGCATCGACGTTGGAACGACTCGCCTGGGTATCATCTGGCACTCTCTTCAAACTTCGATTCAGTGTGTTGGCAGTCTTTTGGACCTTTCTTGGCCCAATTTTCTGAGTATCAGCGTGAATTTCACCCCACTGTCCCAAATCACTGGTAAAGCCTCCAGTGTCGGCGCTAGTACTTCAGTGATAGCATCTCCTTTCACCTCTTCTCTCTCCGCTGAACTTTCCCACTCTTTATTCTCTCTTGCCTCCACAGGTTCATCTTGCTTGGCCTGGTCTTCAGGAGCACTCGAACTCACAATCGCATCCGACGCAGACGATTGAGATGAAGATGCTCGTACTCCGAAGTATGAACTAAAGTTTGGAATTTTCGCCAAAAGTTTTTCTTGCTCTGCTGCTTCTTTCCTTTTCTTTTTCTCTTTATCCCATCCACTGAGTTGAGATGCCATAGCAAGCGTGTGCGAAACAGTACAAAAGATATCACAAAGTAAACTGTTTAATGTAAAATTGATAGCATTAACTTGAAATCTTTGGTTAACAATAAACACATTGAAGTTATAGTTACGTCACAGCGCAAAGAGTAATAGTAACTGTATAATAAGTAACACTGTGTATAGGCGTCCGAAAGTCGGACTCCAAATTTCATTCTAATAATTATTTTGAGGTTAATATACCAAAGGAAAACTGTTCAGCTTCTGGAAAATTCTTGTCTATTTTCATCTGGGCCTATTTCAGGAATGGGCTTAATGCTGCAGCATCAATAGCACCCACCTTAATCTGGCCCTGGTAACAATCCAGAAGAATAGATGCTAGCATACCTAGTTCCAATTCATCTGTGGAGCAGAGTAAGTAGTGAATTGTTATACTTCAAAGACACCATGTATCTCATATGCATGAATTATTATTTCAAGTTTCCTGAAATAATCATGCTGACAGACACAAGTGTGATTAATTTATTAAAGTATATATTTTATTACTATAATATCTTAGAGTATATAACTTTGCCATTTACCCTCCAATATCACATTTTATGCAGGTGTCAGTAATCTCTGTAAAACAGGATCTACCACCTCTGCATTTCAAAAACTGCAACAAAAGGGTTTTAACACTATAGCTCACTGGCAATCTAGGAAGTTTAGTTATAAATTATTCAAAAACATCAGCCATGTTATTCAGGCAAAACAAAAACTCCTTTCCTTCTCTAACCACCTGAGGAGTGTCACACCCACAAATATTCACTTAATTAGTATCCTGTAATACAATATTTAAGCCCCAACTCTGAGATCGCACTACAGTGGAGGAAAGGGCAAATTCCTGACAACGGCCAAGCGATTTTTTTCCCCTGGGAAAAAAATTTGCTTATGTAGCCATTTGGAGTTTTGGTATTTTGGTGGATATGTGTCGATGAAAGGGCGTTCGATGAACAGCCCTTTTCTAAAAGGTAATTTAGCCCCAAGTTATTGACCAGTCACCTAGAATGTAGCATCACTGTGCCACACTTTAAAAGGCTGTCTGGCCACCCAATCTGATCTACAGTACTCTTTTCTGTGCTGTCCAACAAAATTCTATGTGAACATTGCTGCTCCTCCCTAAGTTTCAAATTACAAACCATCCACTCACCTTACTCATGTCACAGCCAGGAAACTAATTCCCTTAACTTTGTTTGTCCTGCTTTCAAGCTTGCTCTTGGAGGAAGAAGTTTTAGTATATTTTTCCATAAAACTAGAACTAAATAGCACAAAATATAAGACAAATAACAGATTGTAAGTCTGTTGGAAGAACATTTAATGACATCCTAAAGGAAACATATAAATATTCCTGCTACACAGACAAAGGCCAGTTTAGATACCACTGCCTCTGAGCCTCATAGATAATCAGTCTCTACACCTCTTTCTCCTTTGAGGAATTACTTAAACCAAATTGTCAGTCACAATAGTAATGTAAACATGTAAATACTTAAAAAATATTTCTGTCTATCTTTCCCCCTTACCCTTTCTTCTTCTTGGGGCTAACAGTAAGAGGTGGTCACCTGTCTGTGAAATGTAATGCCTACTGTTTGTGCCCCTTCTTCTCTCCTCAGCTATGCCATGTCACGATACTGTGGGACTTGAATTGTGCTCACAGCTGAATTCTAACAATGTAAACACTATGGTATGCAAGTCTGTAAAACTGCAGTCACCATGTTTTCAATGCTGTATGGAAGTCTGCAGCTGGGTTATGTTTGAAAGTGGTCTAAGGACAAGCTCACTCATTCAGTTAACAAATAAAAATAAATATTCTTGCTTTTTTTTTTATTTCTCCAAATTATTTGGGCTTCTAATACCATGACAGGAATGGACTCCATTTCTAAGTCAGAGTACGATTAAAGTTCATGAAATTAGTATTTTTCAGTCTTTGATGTCAGCCAGAAGTGCTTTTCGCAGCACCCACAATGTGCCTAGTAATGACTCCTTCTGCAATTCATATGGGGTTACATGTATTGGTAACATATCTAAATATGATTATAGATTCTTTTTTATAAGGCCCATTGCTCCTACTACTACTAGAACTGCCTGGTTATCTTTCTTCCACATTGATCTTATTTTTGCTTGCAAAACTTGATATTTTATGACTTTGTGTCGCACTGTATGCAAGACACTGTAGTTACTGGGTGTGACAATTCCATTGATCAATGGTCTTTTCATGGACCACTATATCTGGTTTTCTAGCATCTATCTTTTGAAATGTTGTTAATGGGTGATGCCATGTGATGTAAACTTCATCATTTTCTATGATGCTTTGTGGCTCATGTTTCCAGTGTTTTTCAGCCACTTCAATATTATAATGTTTGCACAATCCCCAGTGCAACAGTCTTGCCACATTATTATGCCTTTCAGTATACAGTCCTTCTGCCATTATTATGTCACAGCCAGCAACAAGGTGTGCAACTGTTTCCATTTCTGTTTTACAAAACCTACATTTCTCTCTTTCTCCCACATGCTCAATGGACTTTGTAAACCAATGTGTATGTAGCCCAGTATGTTGGGCCACCAGTGTTAACTTTTCGGCTTTTGGTATGAATTTCCCTCTCCTTAACCATTCCTGTGTTTGATCTTGATCAACATGAGGTTCTTCCAGACTTGCAACTATATTTATGCATTTTCCGCATTTATTGCCTACTCATCTGGTCCTTCACCTTATAGTCTTTCTTTTGTTTTTTTTTTTGAAAATTCAGTTGCTGCCTGATTTTTTTATACTTCTGGTTTGGTTTCCATTCCTGCTTGAGGCCAATATGCTTCTGCTAGATTAAGCAGAGACGTCATCTTAGATTTATTCTCCTCATGATTCAAAACTTTCACTACATTTGAGTCTTGTGAGGACAGCAGGTATATGCGCAGTCCCACAATTGCAGATCTATACATTTAATCAATTTCAAGGAGGCCCATCCCTCCTTCGGAATGGGGGATATATAATCTTGGTATACACTGATTTTTATAAATCATTTGGTGAGAATGAATCATCATTCTTGTTTTCCTGTCTAGTCTATCCAACACGTTTTGGAGCCAGTCGATCTCTCCAAAACTGTAAGTTAGGACAAGAATAGCAAATTGGTTTATAGCTTCAATTTTGTTCCTAGATGTTAATGCTGTTTTCAGGATTAATTTGTCTTCTAAAGTATTCCTTACTAAGTTTTATTTGTATTTGTTCATGTTTTATTGTTGATCCTTCATCGATTCCCAAATATTTATGCACTCCCTCTTACTCAGGTTCTTTTATATCACATTCTTGTCCCAAACTGATGTTTTCTTGTTGCTGCAATTTTAATGCTTTAAATGTTGCATTTGCACATTTATCAAGACCAGATGACATTCTTATATCATCTGAAAATGTTTTGACAACTTGCAATTGTGTTTACAGTTCCTCATCTAATGAGCTATACAGTTTTAAATCATTGACAAAGAGAAGGTGAGAAGTCTTTACACTTTGTTGTTTTCTAGGAGCCAGATTATAGCCATTGCCTAAGCTGTTAAGTTAGACAGCTTAATGGGCTAATGGCAAGGCAGAATAGCAATGGTGACAAAGAGTCACCCTGGAATATCCCCCTTTTAATTTTTATCCCTGGAATAATAATTTGTCCTTTATCATGGCTTAATTGTAAAGTGGTCTGCCACTATTTCATGGTCACTATAATGTAGTCGATCAGTGTAGGGTGTATCTTACACATTTTTAAGCACTCTTTCATCCATGAATGTAGGATACTATCAAATGCTTTTTGTAGTCAATCCATGCCATACTTAGATTCTTCCCTTTTTACAGTTTCCTTTTTACAGTTCTCCACTATGGCTTTATTTAAGAACAAATGATCCTTTGTTCCATATGACTTCCTTTTATTGCCCTTTCTTCTATTGCCACAATTAAGTTTTCTTCTAAAGGACTATAAACTCTGACTGCACCAATTCCAGTGTATAGTTTATATTTTGTCAGAAGGCAAGTTATTGGTCTGTAATTTTTAAGGTAGCTTGCAGGTTCACTCTTAAGTAGGAGCATTGTTTTTCCTGTTGTTAGCCAGGCTAGTGTATGTTCGGGGTGCACAAATAAATACCTGGCAATAAAATTAATGTCAACAAGAAAAGTTTTTTCATTAATGGCAACTATAATTGTGAATCTAGTGGGGTAGTATATGTGGCCTTATGTGAGAAATGTCCCTCTTTCTATATTGGCAAAACTGAGAGGAGGTTAAGAAAGAGAATTTATAAACATCAATATGCCATAGGGAGGAAGGATTTGACCAACGCACTGGCTAGGCACATTTTGGAGCATCCAGAACATTGTTTTCTGTTTACTGTTGTCCATCAGATTAAAACTGATATTAGAGGGGGTCCGTGGCAGCTCCATTTAGAGGAACAGGAATTGTTTTGGCAGATTAGAACATCTGCACAGATTCCCCCAGGTTTAAGTGATTATGCTTCCATTAAGTGTATTCTCAAGCTTAAAGCTTTACTGAGATGAACATTTAGTTTGTGAGTATTAATCACTTAGGTCATTAATTTTTAAAGCTTATGAAGGTTCAGGATCTAAATTAAATTATTTATAAATTAATGTAGTATTATAACCAATGTCAAATTTGAGTTGGTAAGGTATGTTTGTTCACTTTTCCATTTTTTATGTCTTGTGACAAGTCAATAATAGATATTTATTTATGGTGGTTATTTATTTCTTATAATCATATAAAATGATTATTGAAAAATTAATTTTATTGTATGGCTGAAATTTCGGCCCTTTGAAGCTTGAATGTTAATGTTTTATAAGTCTTAATTGATTTTGTTCTTTGATAGGTTAATTGATTTATGTGTTTTAACTTGAGTTGTTATATATAAGTGCTGCTGAGTGTTACGTACGTTGTCTGATGAAGGCTGAGTATTATTTCAGCCGAAAGCGCTTACAGTAATAAACAGTCCGTGCCGTTTTACCAGTTTGTTTCCGCTTGGTTTTGTTTTTGTTTTATGGTGCGCACATAAATAGTTGTTACTCATGGCTAAATCTTAGTGCAAAGATGTTAATACTTTTAACCAGTACTTAGGTACTGCATCTGGGCTTGGGGTTTTCCAATTAGAGTCTTTTTTTAACTTTGTTTCAATCTCTCTGGTTACTTCATGCCATTTCATATCCTGTACCTTTAAACTTCATATTCTTTCTTCTACTTCTTCTATCCATTTAGCATCTTTGTTATGTTCCACGGGATCGTCATAAATATTTCTCCAGAGTATATCTATTTCTTCCTTTTTGGTGGTCTTTCAATTCCCTTTACCTTGTTTCCCAATTCTCTATAAAACTTTTTTGGGTCATCATTAAATTGCTTATTTTGTACTTTTCCTTTGCATTAATCTACCCATCTTTTTAGTTTTTTCACTTGTGATGAGATTTTTTGTTTGTTATTTGAGATAGTGCACCCTCGTTTGTTCTAATACTGAGCATTGCTTTTATCATATCTTTCTTAGTATTTTTATTGATCTATTTCCTCTTCTATATTCTTCGAACAGTGACATTTCTTGTCTTAAT
The DNA here is from genome assembly GCF_019279795.1 of Protopterus annectens. Taxonomy (NCBI): domain Eukaryota; kingdom Metazoa; phylum Chordata; order Ceratodontiformes; family Protopteridae; genus Protopterus; species Protopterus annectens. The sequence continues at coordinate 1,224,991,023 of NC_056747.1, read as the reverse complement.
TGCTTTATACTTTTCTCTAGTTGATACTTCCATGGTGGTATTCAATTTCTCCCTTTCTGTTCCCTCACTACCCTGTACTCTTGTGGTAGAACTTTATCAGTTATTAATTTAGCTACACAGTAATATATCCTGTTTACTTCTGTTATATCGCAAGGATCTCTATGGACAGTCCTAATTACTGTGTTCACTTGTTTTATCAAGCTTCTGACTTTTTGTTTTTTATTCACCTTCTGCAGTCTCTTTCTTTCATTGCTCTTAATATGTCTATATACCGCTATTAAATCAAGCAACTCTTCTCTTAGCTCATTTTCTTCCAAACTGAGGGCACATCCCTTGTTTTCCATTTCCTGCGGGCATTCTATAGAAAGTTCTATTGCATCTTCCTGTGGCACATTCTCTTCAATTTCACCCTGTGCCATCTGTTGCTCTGTCATATGGGAACTCACTGGCCTATCACTCCTCAACATTGGCTGTGTCAGAGTTTCCTGTTCCTTCCCTTGCTGTCCACCTTCAAGTGAATGTTTATACTGGTTTCCTGTGGAAAGCTCCAAAAAATGTTCATATGACACCTGACCAATTCCTTCCTGTTCCACTAGTTTCCCCTTAATTTGGATATCCATTACTCTATCCTGTTGTGGTGGTTTCTGAATTACATTTTCTACACTAAATCCTTCACTTTGCAGGTACTCAGTGATGTCAGTTTCTTTTTCTTTTACTTCTCCATTACTAATCTCCTTTTCTACTTTTCCTCTTTGTCTTCTTACTTTTTGTATTGTAAAATTTTCCATGTCTGGACTCCTTTGCCTGTATTTCTCTTCAAATATTGTTGGTGCTGCTCTTTTTTATTGGTTAGTTTTGCTGTCTCCTTTGCATAAATATTATACCATATTAAATCTCTTTTTCTTTCCCATGTCCATATTTCTTCTTCAGATGTCTCCTGATCTCCCTGTTTCTCCTTACTTTATGGACTCATTCCTTCATGCTGTGATGTAACCTGTGTTAGACCTTCTACACCAAATCCTTCACTTCACAGGCACTCCATAACTTCAACTTCTATGTTTTAACTTCTACTTTACTAATCTTCTTTTCTACATTCCCTCTTTGTGATATTTTTTTATTTTTTTAATGTGAAATTTTGGATGGCACAGTGGTGCAGCGGGAGCGTTATTACCTTACAGCAAGATGTTCTCTGGTTTGATTCTTTGCTGGATGCCTTCTCTGCAGAGTCTGCATGTCCTCCCTGTGTTTGTGTGAGATTCCTCTGGGTGCCCTGGTTTCTCCCATGTTACAAAGACATGCGTCTGGAGCATTTCTCCCTGGGCCACTGCTGAAAATTGGCTTGTTTCAAGTCAGACTTTCCCATTTAACAAATGTTAAATAAATAAAAATAATTTTCCATATCTGGATGCCTTTGCCTGTATTTCTCTACAAATATCTTTGAGGCTTCCATCTTTATATTGATTAGTTTGACTTTCACCTTTGCATAAATATTGCACCATATGAAATCTCTCTTTCTTCCCCATGTCCATATTCCTTTTTTATTCTTTTCAAAAATCTCTAGGTGTTGTTAATATTTTCGCACTTCCTCAGCTGCTTCTTTTTCCAAACAGATCAAAGTTTTTTGGTCTATATATTGTTTTTCAGAAATCTGTTGTATTAATGAATACACATTTTTATTTGAGGCTTCTGACAATGTTTCTTGTGGAAGTATTTTTCTTTCCTCTAACTTCTCTCTTAATCGTTTTGTATATCTTGCGTCTGGAAACTTTGGGCTTTTTCAGTAACAGTACATAATTTCTTTCTTATCCTCATGTGTCCACGCTATCATCTTTGTGGCTCTTCTTTGGCCTATCAATTTTTGTGGACTGCTACTTCCTTCTACAACATGGGGACCATCCTCCCCCTGGGCCAGGTCTGGTCCCATTGTAGGAATGTTTCCATATTTTGAGGATTCTACTGTGTCATTTTTTCCAGTCCTGGCACTAGTGTGGTTTCCAGGATCGGGCACTTTTTTTTATCCTGGGTCTTGTGCACCCAGCTGTCTTTTTTTAATTTTGACCTATTTCTATCCGTCTTTGTGAGATTCTGTGAAAAACAGGGTCCACCTCATGAAGGTACTCACCAAAACTGGAAGATGAATTCAGTTTCAGCAATACTACTCTCCTTTGCTTGCTGACTTATCATTTTCTGTTTTGACCCCAAATTCAATTCTTGATATGGGGGATACCAGATGAACTCTTTCATAGATTCATAGATTATTACTAGGCTAATTGCCCTTGCAAGCCATTTTAAGCCTAGCCAATTATCCCTTGTGAGACTCAAATCCTGCACCTTGTGTTTGTAAGGCAAACACCTTAACCATTAGGCCATCCTCCCACCCCTCTTAGAATGTGAGTTAAAACAAATGCCCTGTTCACATTGTAATCAAGCCAATGGACAAGTGGTGAGAATCAAAGCAATATATAATTTCACAAGACAGTTATACCACAAACTTTAAGGTCTGTGATCTTGCAATTTTGGAATACAGGAATAATCCAGTAGAGGAACACAGTTTCTCACCAGCCCAGCTAGTGATAAGTCAAAAGTTGAAAGCGGATTACGTACTAAACAACATTACTGTGGGCTGAAAATCAAAGCAAAGTAAATGTCAGAAAAAAATCAGTAGAGATAGAAATGGTATTATGATTTATACTATTAAATATATATAATTGATACTGCAAAAGCCTATCAGATATACAGGCTGGAGACAAAATAAGACACCAAAAGCCATGTGAATGTCCACAGCCTGAAGATGAGGTAGTTAGTAAAGCAGTTAAATCAAGATCCTGTGTAGTTTGTAGTGAAGAATGTTAGCTGTGCATAATAAATCAAAGACATGTACACAAAACAAAAAAGTTAAACTCACAATTTCAAAAAGATAAGCAAACCGAAGTGTCCAAACCGGTCTATTCACAAGAAACAGAGATTGTGAGAGCTGTGAGTCAAGATTTCATAGATAGACTTCTGAAGTTGTACCCCCTAATGAACCTGTAATGCAAATAATGAACCTGTAATGCAAAAAGAACAGTTCTCCAAAGCAGGACAAGTTATTAAGTGCAAACAATCTTGTTAAATTCTCCAAATAGAGAACACTTGAATAAATTAAACAGATACATGGACTGTTCCAGTTTTTAAAAGGATTCTAAGGACTGAAAGCTACATTAAAACATTATTCTTTTCATTGTGCAGCAAAAGTCAGATTTTGATGTAAACAGGTTGTGACATGCATAGTATAGTGATAAAATTAACATATTGTGATTAATGAAATTAATCATGTTAACACAGAGCTATACCAGTTTTGTAGCTTTAAAGAGGGAGGATGTTAGATATGGGTATATACCTTTAAATGTTGATGAGTTAGCTATGGAGATTATTAGTATGTGACGTAGTACATAGACGTTAAGAGAATTCCAGTCTGTAATACACAACAATGTCACTGCCTCTGGGTGTGATTTATTCAACTTCCTGATGTGATATTATGGGTTTTCAGTCTTATCTCCATAATACAAATTTCATCTTGTGCAACACTAATGAAATAAAACAGATTTCTTCAATAAAAAGAGCTGGAAACACTTGCTAGCTGTCCTCCCCCCAAATTATGAGCCAACATAAACTAAATCATGGGGCTAAATATTTAATCAATAGCTTAATCTGTTGTTGAAAGGCGTTTTCCTATAACCATGGATAGCAACAAAGAAGACACTTTTAAGAAAACATTCAGTGACTGATCATCAGAATTATAACATGGTAGACATTGTGTTTACTGAAGGAAACCTATGGTGCCCTCAGCCAGTCTTCAGTCTGCTTTAAAGTCCTCCACAGGGCCAGTGTAGATGGTTGGTTAAACATGCTACAGTTAAAACAAGCCTGACTGCTTAATTCAGTGGAATAACATTTCATATCTTAGTGTTCAGACAGAGCATGTCTACTGTTGCAGTTACAGGCAATCTTTTAACATAAGTTTGTCATGTACATTTTATGGAAAGTATTAGAAAAAGCCTAAGTAACTCCATTATTTAAATTCTCTGTCACCATCAAGTTGCTATTGTCAACTTTCTCTGCTCCAGCAATGTAACATCCTCCACCTCTCCTTTAAACTACTTCTCAAATTTATTCTCCAGCAGAAGTGAACTGGTGGCTATTAATTGCCCCCATTGCCATATTTTTTCAAGTTTGGTATTATTCTAGTTCTTTAGCATTCTTTTCTTTCCTTATTTTTTCCATTTTTTTATTCATTATTGTCTCTGTTTAAGCACTTGTGGATACTTTTCAGTGCTCTTTAATTTACTAGTTGTTTTGTACATCACGTGTGCTTTAGTGTCACATTTATTGGCAGTGCGCCATATAAATGTAGAATGTTGGCATTTGCATATTATTAGATTACATACATATCTATAGTATAACAGATGCCATATTACTACTTATAGGTTCATAGATTCATAGGTAAGTACCAGGCTGGCTGCTCTTGTACACCATTTTAAGCCTAGTCAATTTTTCTCAGAGGTGAGAATCAAACCAAGTACCCTGTACTCTTTGTCATGTAAACACCTTAATCATTATGCCAATCCCCAACTTATTAAATGAATATTAATAATAGGTCATAAAGAATGAGTGTAAAACCAAAGAAATGTAAGGTCCTGAGGGCAGATGACAAATCCTTGGCCCACGCTATGTGTCACTTTCCCTACCTTCTGGGTACACTAAAGAACCGATTTAGCAAACACATTTTCCTTCCACATTATATAAGAACTGTCATATGTCTTTCTCATACCTTCTTTAATTTTTTCACTCTTGTTGATGCTATTACCTCTGCATGAATACTGTTCTAATCACCCACCATGTCTATGTAAAAAAATTCTTATCTCTGCCGAGCTTACCAGCATGTCTAATTGTTGTCTATCTCTTGGCAGCCCTAACTAGGCATATGTATGCACACACACACACACACACACACACACACACACACACACACACACACAAGAGCAGCTTTCCACTTGAGTAGCAGACAATGTAAGGAATGCATGTACTATGTCTCAGCTTAGTCTCTGTATGCTTATGCTTTGCCATGCAGTGTATATTGAAGCAAATGTATAACACAGTGAGTGTACCCAGAAGGACTCTGTAGAGTCCACTGAAGTACATCAAGACAGCTGTTTCAGAGACACAGGATAAAGTGTAAGATGTCACAACCCTACTGTCTGTCTTTTCTAACACAACTGCAACTATTTGCAAGTGAACAGAATGAAATACCTATTGTAAATAATGTGTGTGTGTATATGTGTGTGTGTGTGTGTGTGTGTGTGTGTGTGTGTGTGTGTGTGTGTGTGTGTGTGTGTGTGTGTGTGTGTGTGTGTGTGTGTGTGTGTGTGTGTGTGTGTGTGTCTCATACAGAAATACAAATATATAGATATGTGTGTGAATATTTATATTTATATTAATATGCATGGCGCACTGCCTCAACTTCAAAGCTTACATGGATCGGGGACGAGTTTAGGGGGCTTGTGGGACTGCCGAGCAGTCCAAATTCCATGCCCCTGCAATGAAGAAATGCCGCAACTTCACATTTAAATGAGCGAGTCTGCTCATATGTGTACAATGTAACACTCCACTCCACCATATGTTCAACAACTAACAGAATATAAAATAAAAAGAATATTTTTTTTTTCTTCCGATATAGCTGTCAGTGTACCATCTTAGCAGTAGTGTGTGTGAGCAACTATCAAAATATGTTGCAGTAACATCTGCATCTTGGACAGTTTGTATGTAAGATACAGCTCATGTATATAATGATCTAGCAAAATCCAGTTGCACAATATAAAGACATTGGGTAGTGTAATAATACATGTAAGGGACATATAACTGCAGTTAATAGGAATGTAGTGAAAACTAGAAGGATATATAAGTTGTTAATTGAGCTATGTTTTTCCACCCTACTCTATGTGCATAAAAAATACAATTCCACACCTCAATCGGTATGTCTAATCTCAAAACATTTGTCGGGACATATTTCCTATTGGTTTATAAATATTTGCATTTATTTCTATGCATGTGCCCTGTTAAAATACCACAATATTGGTGGCCTGTTGCCATCAATTAAATCTGCATGCTGTTGTAATGTCTACTATTGTTGTGTATATGCATGTGTTATGCCTGCTTTTCAACTGTTGAAAATCTGGTGTGTTGGTTTAATGGGAATACTTCTGCATGCTGTTATAACTAACTGGGAATGCTGTTGACTGTTACTACCCCATATCTTTATTAAACTCTCCAAAACATAGTTCGTATGGGAAGGCCGGTCCCAGTGGACCCACCTGTCCCACCTCAGCTGGCTATGGCACCTGGCATCAGCAGATCCAGTGCCCAGCCTGGGACCTCCTCCTCCATTGGCCCTGTGCCACCTTCAGGTGGAAGTGCTGCAGAGGATGGGGCTCGACCCCGTGCAAGTGTGGGCGGAGAGGCACCTATCACCCTTTGTATGGTCCGGGCTGTGGTGCGTAGAGAGATTGAACATTCTGTTGCAGAACCTCTATGCCAGCTTGAGGCCCGAGTGGTGCAACTCCCAGGTCAGCCTGCCCCTCCTACACAGCTCCCAGCACAGCCACCTTCTGGGCCGTGAAGGTGCAATGGTGACTGCCCATGGGTGGGGACCTCAGTCCCACTGTTTCCATCTGGGGGTTCATGGGCTTGCGATTTCCAAACATCCCTCCCTGTCAAAGATGTTCACCCACCACATGTGTCATATACCGTCCCTGCATGTGTCTTGTTTGTCTTGTCTGTTTACCTCCCCAACCTACCTCCCCAAATATACCTACTTCCCCTACCCCACATTCCACTCTCACCTGAAAAAAAAGGGCAATCTGCTCCCAAAAAAAAAAATTACGCCCCATACATAGCTGCCCATTTTGCACACATGTCCACTGGACACATGAAATGTAGTTTAATTGGCATTACAACATACTTTGTTGTCCTCACCCCTCTCTCAGGGGTTGAAGGGTTCATATCTACCTTCAAATTTATTACATATGCACAACTGTTGCTGTTGAAGAAATGGGCAGCTAAGGACCTTCCCTACACCCGTCCTGCACATCCCAAGCTATTTTCCATATTGTCTTTTCCTCTTTGTGCCCCTTTTTCATCACTTTCCTATCTCCCCATTTTTCTTTTCTTTCAAAAAAATTAGCATGGGGGTGAGTGGGAGTAAGCAACATTAAGCAGTAGTGAGCGGGTTTGCGCTTGGCTAAGCAATGCAAAGCATTGCGCAAACCCATGCAAACCCACTTACAACTGCTTAAAAGTGCCTTAGTCACTCTGTATGTGAGGGCCCTTGTTCTGCTCAGGAACAAAATAAAACACCTCTGTAAGTCTCGAACCCCGGACCTTGCACACACTACACAACATGAAGTACCACGGTAGATATACATCCAGTTAGTGCTTAAATAATTATATCATGCATCAGAATGAGTGAATGTAAAGGAAAATTCGGAATACCATACCACACAACTTGTTCTGTGGATGTTGACCAACAGTTGTTGTGGGATTACATTACATGACTGTGATAAGAGAAACAGCCATTCTAGCAGGAAATAATGTTGCAACATCACCTTCCAACCCCAGACAGTATCACAGCAGGACAAACACTAGCATATCTGTTTAGGGTAGAGGCCATACCTCTCAACTGTCCCTACTTTTCAGGGACGCCCCTGATTTTGACCCAAATTTTAGCTCTGTCCCTCTGAATCCCTCCTAAAACTAGTGACTTTGGGCAGAAAGGTGGTGAATTACACTTAATGAATAATGACAATAATTGAGAGTTATACACTTCTTTTACTTCAGAAAAGATGTATTAATTCATATGCTCTGATTATTTCAATGTTTCAACTTAATAGCACTAATATTTTAAAAGTGACCCTGATTGTCCCTGAGTTTTTCTTGACGTTTCCCTGATTCTGTTCAAATTTGTACCTGATTGGTTGAGAGGTCTGGCAGAGGCAGAAACACATAGGCATATTAGCCTTTCTGCTTACACACTGTGGAAATAGCTTTGGAAGAAGTTTTGGAAATATACCTTTATGTAGGAATAAATCACTGAAATACAAATGGATGTAGCCATGTACTGGTAGCAACAAACTGTAAGAATGCCATTGCTCTATTGCTGAAAAGACCTGTGTGGTGCACAGACAAAAAATAACAGGCTATTATCTGGCTATCATGTGGATAGGTCCACAGTTGGGCGTTACGCAGATAGACTACATGCCTTGATAAACTCACATGTACACAGCAACCCTGGAAGTCCAGCAAGATAAAATCCACACAATACTACTTACACTCTCTGTACTTCTGCAACCCTACCCAAATGTAGGATATACCTGTGTGTGCATGGTCTGAAATAAGAACTATACCAACCTTCTGTCTTAAACAATGATGTCCACACCAGACAAGGATGATCTCCATCTTGGAAAGATGAAAGGGCCACGCCTACATGAGTCAGCAATTTATAGTACTGTATTGCTATGACAGTGATTACTTCAATTACTACACAGCAGGCTGCATGCAATTAGCAAATGGTGGGCACTAATTAGTGCAGAGGTCATCACATGCTCATGTGCAATTCCTACAAAAGCAGGCTGCAATCTATGCCAACAAACTCAATCACTCTATTGCAGAGACTGACAGAGAGAGAGAGAGAGACAGAGAGACAGAGAGAGAGAGAGAAAAGGAAAAATAAATATTACCAAATTATACAAAGGAAAGGTATGTGACACATATGTATTTACTGGCATGTAGTAGATGTTACTGAAGAATAGTCTACATAATGTGAAACATTCATATGTGGCAGCAGTACTTTCTGCACAGATGTTCTGCTTAACTACTGCTATGGACAATACTGTGTGTACCTGTGGGCAGTGGGACATACCTGTGAAATGTGTAGCTCAGCATTAAATGTTAAAGATCTGATCCATGTTATCTGTGTTCTGTACAGTAGTGTGGCCAATGGCTGTTGGGGGGATTAGCGCTGACATTATATAAACATGGGTGTGACAGAACAACACATGCATGATAGTCATATTAAAGTGTAGCTTAGCATTGGCAAGTGCTGTAGCAGTCTAGTATGCTTATCTAGCATCTGTTGCCATATATACCTCCCTAATGGTAGTCTGTGTTCATATGTGACACCTGTTTGTGTTGCAGCAAGACCCAACAGTTCAGCTGTGAGGTCCAGGGACTTACAACAGTGTTGACCATGTGTGTGTATGCCACACACATACAGAGAAATATATATGTGTCATATATATTCACATCTGTATATGTGCATAGAGCAGGGGACATATTGCAACTGTTTGCGAAGGGGTATATATATATATATATATATATATATATATATGTGTGTGTGTGTGTGTGTGTGTGTGTGTGTGTGTGTGTGTGTGTGTTAAATTCAAGCCAAGTTTTATTCCTGGAAATACAATGGTGAACGCTTTTGCAGTAAAAAACTGCTTCATCAGACATATTCTGCATTTCACTCATCAGTTTAAAAATACATATGAGCCTATCAGAACTCAATAGCAATTAATAAAGCATCCAATAAGAATTCACTACTATATAGCCCATTAATGAGCTAGCTATATCAAAAATAAAATGTAAATATACAATAAATACTGAAAAATATAAATACATATAGGATACATATAAAATATACCTGCATGTATCATATTATAATAAAACACATAAAGGACACATATTTCTTAAGATGTCTCTTATCTAACATAAGTTTGATGGAAAATTTATCATTCAACCCTTTCCCCATAGTGGCTCTCATTCTAATAATCCATTCTAGTTCTTTACATTCTACTTTATTCCTCTCCACACCCCTCTATTCCCAATCAAAACTTTCTCTATGACCATAAATTTAAATGTGTGTGATACATCCGTATCTATCACATGTCTAGCAAGGGCATTAGTGTCTGCTCTCCTACGAATAGCATAAAGGTGTTCCCTAATGCGATCACATAATCTACGTGTAGTCATACCTACATAGAAAGATAAGCACAATTCACAGTAAGCCAAATAAACTATATTATATGTGTTGGAGTCTGCTCTAAAGTTGAATGTCAGAGCCTTCCCAGTGTCTGGATGTAAAAAATAACCTTTACTATCCACTGCTTCACAGAAATTACATTTCCCACATGGTAAGGTGCCATGTACATGTTCAGTAATCCCAGTGCAGTGCAAATCACTATTTCTCGGCCCACAAAGTAACCTTTTAAGTGATTTCTGATTCTTAAAAGCAAAACTGGGTCTGTCTCCAACCATATTTTTTACCTTATCATCCACACATAAAATATTCCAATGCTTCCTATAGATCCTTTGTAGCAGTCTGATATTACTGGAGTAAGTAACAGGTACGATCAGAACTTGATTTCTATTAGGTTTTTGCCCATCTGTATAGGTACAGTTAGAGAAATAATGTTTAGCTTCACTATTCCTGAGAGTCATCATGGTAGACACAATAGGGTTAACTTCTTCAACTTTATAACCTCTCTCTTTAAATGTCCTCTCTAATGTAGGCATTTCTTGCATGAATGTCCCATCTTCCACTGGTAATCTAGACATCCTAAATGCTTGCCCCTTTACAACATTCCTGAACACGTGGTTGGGGTGCATACTGTGTCTATGGACATATGTATTTCTACTGCATTCTTTTTCATAGACCTCAGTATAAAACTTCCCTGTGCTTTTTCTTTTAATATTAATATCCAAAAACTCCATAGAAGTATATGAGGTTGTAAAAGTAAATTTTAAAAAATCAGTACTATTGTTGACATTAGTAAAGAAATAGTTAAAGGAGTCCAGCCCTCCTTGCCAAAAAAGAAAGAGATCATCTACAAATCTCCGATAAAAAATAGCATGTTTACTGAAGTCATATGTTAAAATATGGTGACGCTCCCAGGTCCCCATTACAAGGTTGGCATAGCTATTGGCACAAGAAGCGCCCATAGCCATGCCATCCAATTGTCTATATACAAACTGCTCAAACAGAAATAGTTTATTTTCTAATACAATTTCCATAAGAAAACATAGAAAATCTATGGTGGCAGCATCATATGTGCCATCTTCCATCAGGTATTGTTTCAAATATTCTATACCAGTCATATTGGGGATCATAGTAAAAAGTGATTTAACATCCATAGTAACCAGTAAACAATCAGTTCCAGGATGTGTATTTTCTAGAAACTCAAAAAGATCTTCTAAAAACTGTTTTGTGTCTTTCAAGATATGCTTATTCAAAGCCAATACAGGTTTCGTATGATGTTCTATATAAATAGAGAGGGGTTCAGTACTGCATCCCCCACCAGCCACTAAAGGTCTCATGGGTGGGCAGGAAGGGTGTTTATGGATTTTAGGGAGCCCTTGAATAATGGGTGTAATGGGTTCCTTCACTATAAAATAATTAAACAAATCAATATTTATAACACAACTTTGTAGACACTCAAATAAAGCATTGTGAATTCTATTATTAAAAGAATTAATATTCCCATTAGGGACTTCTTCATAGACATTAACATCATTTAACATGGATAGCATAGTCTGTCTATAGAATTCATAGTCCATCACTACAATTCAGCCCCCTTTATCAGCGGGTCTAATACAAATATCATGATTTCGGCATAAAGATGATAAGGCTGCCTTTTCATCCCTGTTAAGGTTATTATGACACTTAGTAGTTGTTCTGTTATCATATAGACTATAGATATATTTCAGACATGCTTTTTCGAATGTTTCAACCACACCATCAACAATTGGTATAGAGTTACTCAATTTTTTAAAACATCTACTTGTATCAGAATTGGTAGCACAATCATTATGTTGCATTTTTTAAAGTAAGTTCCTGGTAAACATTTTAAGTTCGATTATATTATCTGTGATAGTCATTCTGTTTGAAGGCACAAAAGTCATACCTTTATCTAGTACGGCAATTTCAGCTAGTGTAAGTTCACACTGAGAAATGTTCCAAATTAAGGATGTGGTTTGTGTGACTACATTTTCTTGAAGGTGTTGGAGCCGTTCTCCTCTGTCGACGCCTTGCGTTTCATTCGGTTCTTGCCCTGAGGAAATTCACAAAAATGCATGCCCCTGATAGGGTATGGAGATGTTGGTAGTAAATTCCCCACATCAGCAGGGGAATAAGCAATAACATCTTTATTACCAGCCACAAATGAAGGATTGGTAGTTTTTTTGCGTGTTCCAAGAGAAACTTGCTGGTTCTTTCCTTCGTTGTTCACTTCTGATGTTGCCTGAATACTCTGTGCACTTGGCTGTTCCTGTGGAACATATACGTCATCCTGGGCCACAGTACTTAAGGTGGATACTTCCTTGTTAGTATTCATAGTATTGATGTTATGCATATTAATTCTATTGGGAGCATTTGTTGTTGAATTGTTGACAGTGTCTGCCCTCGACCACGCAAAGACTCGGCCGTTGGTAAAATCTTCATAGTCTCTCTGAATTTCTTTATTTTTATAATTTAAGGGCTGAGCTTCATAGGCATATAGAAGTTCACTAACATAGTCCACCTTAAGATCAACAATCGAAAGTGGATACTTATCATAAAGTTCTTCTTGCAGACTAGTTATACGAGTGACTAGAGATTCCTCTTCAGGTCTAAAATAGTCAATCAGTAAACGCATGTAACTAAAACTAATCTCAATATTGATACGTTGCCATTGTAAAAGCATGTCTTTATAGACATTGCCATAAGAAGGCATATTAAGTACTCGCAAGCCACGAGGTATAATGCGGAGATTGAGACAGGCTTCAAAGTGAAATCTTTGCAGCCGTAGACATACTAGTTTGCGTGTTTCATTCTCTATTTTATGAAGGTCTCTCTTAAGTGAAACTGAGTCATAGTCACAGTCAGATTCTTCTGTACCTGATGTAGTCACAGGAACAAAGTTCAGTAAAGGATTATTCCTATTCTGAATAAATGGGAATGTCTTCCTTACATCAGAAGTTGTGTTCTCAGTAAAGCCTTTTTTAGGATCCATCACCAGTGTAGCATCCATGCCTTCAGCCATGTCACAGCACCACTGTAACAAAAGAAACACTATAATCCAAAACAGAAATGTGGTGTGTACAAACTGGTCAGTCAAAATATAGGAAATCCAATAAAAAAACAAAGAGCAACCAGACCACAGCTAATAAAATCAAGCCAAGTTTTATTCCAGGAAGTGCAATGGTGAGCGCTTTCACAGTAAAAAACTGCTTCATCAGACAAATTCTTCATTTCACTCATCAGTTTAAAAATACATATGAGCCAATCAGAACTCAGTAGCAATTAATAATGCATCCAATAAGAATTCACTGCTATATAGCCCATTAATGAGCTAGCTATATCAAAATAAAAGGTAACTATACAATAAATACTGAAAAATATAAATACATATAGGATACATATAAAATATACCTGCATGTATCATATTATAATAAAATACATAAAGGACACCTATTTCTTAAGATGTCTCTTATCTAGCATAGGTTTGATGGAAAATTTATCATTCAACCCTTTCCCCATAGTGGCTCTCATTCTAATAATCCAGTCTAGTTCTTTACATTCTACTTTATTCCTCTCCACACCCCCTCTATTCCCAATCCAAACTTTCTCTATGACCATAAGTTTAAATGTGTGTGATACATTCGTATCTATCACATGTCTAGCAAGGGCATTAGTGTCTGCTCTCCTACGAATATCATAAAGGTGTTCCCTAATGCGATCACATAATCTACGTGTAGTCATACCTACATAGAAAGATAAGCACAATTCACAGTAAGCCAAATAAACTATATTGTATGTGTTGGAGTCTGCTCTAAAGTTGAATGTCAGAGCCTTTCCAGTGTCTGGATGTGAAAAATAACCTTTACTATCCACTGCTTCACAGAAATTACATTTCCCACATGGTAAGGTGCCATGTACATGTTCAGTAATCCCAGTGCAGTGCAAATCACTATTTCTTGGCCCACAAAGTAACCTTTTAAGTGATTTCTGATTCTTAAAAGCAAAACTGGGTCTGTCTCCAACCATATTTTTTACCTTATCATCCACACATATAATTTTCCAATGCTTCCTATAGATCCTTTGTAGCAGTCTGATATTACTGGAGTAAGTAACAGGTACTCTCAGTACTTGATTTCTATTAGGTTTTTGCCCATCTGTATAGGTACTGTTAGAGAAATAGGGTTTAGCTTCACTATTCCTGAGAGTCATCACGGTAGACACAATAGGGTTAACTTCTTCAACTTTTTAACCTCTCTCTTTAAATGTCCTCTATAATGTATGCATTTCTTGCATGAATGACCCATCTTCCACTGGTAATCTAGACATCCTAAATGCTTGCCCCTTTACAACATTCCTGAACACGTGGTTGGGGTGCATACTGTGTCTATGGACATATGTATTTCTACTGCATTCTTTTCAATAGACCTCAGTATAAATCTTCCCCATGCTTTTCCTTTTAATATTAATATCCAAAAACACCATAGAAGTATATGAGGTTTTAAAAGTAAATTTTAAAAAATCAGTACTATTGTTGACATTAGTAAAGAAAGAGTCACCATATTCTAACATATGACTTCAGTAAACATGTTATTTTTTATCGGAGATTTGTAGATGATCTCTTTCTTCTTTGGCAAGGAGGGCTGGACTCCTTTAACTCTTTCTTTACTAATGTCAACAATAAATGTATGTGTGTGAGTAATTATTGTAATCTGTGCTCAGGTACAACATATTGTATTATGTATGTAAGTATATATATATATATATATATATATATATATATATATATATATGGGTCTACGACTAATGACCGAAACGACGATTCCCGACAGAATATTCACCGGCGAGATGACCGACAGGTAAGTTTACCGACAGGGTTATTTGCCGACAGCGGAAAGACCGACAAGGGAATGTGCGATCGCGACCCGGTAAGTGTGCGATGGTGACGGAGTTAGGAGCGGTCAGGTAAGTGCTCGAGATTGTGGGATGTCGGCTTAGGCTGTGGGAAAGGTGAGTGTGTGTTTGTGTCGGAGGTATGGTTGGGTAAGGTAAGTGTGTGTTAGTGAGGGACTGTAGTTTAGGGACGGGTTAAGTGAGTTAGGGTTAGGGTGCAGGTAGGTGATGTGTGCGTTAGTGTCGGAGCTTGGGCTAGGGGTGGGTTAAGTGAGTTAGGGTTAGGGTGCAGGTAGGTGATGTGTGCGTTAGTGTCGGAGCTTGGGCTAGGGGTGGGTTAAGTGAGTTAGGGTTAGGGTGCAGGTAGGTGATGTGTGCGTTAGTGTCGGAGCTTGGGCTAGGGGTGGGTTAAGTGAGTTAGGGTTAGGGTGCAGGTAGGTGAAGTGTGCGATAGTGTCGGACCTTAGGGTTAGGGTTTGGGTCAGGGCTAGTGTGTATGCTATGTAGTGTAGTGTGTTGTTTACTTTCCGTGTGTCGGTGTACTGATGTTCGGTGTTTTGCGTTGTCGGGTTTGTGTGATGTCGGTTATTTGGCGTCGGTGAGTTTTGTGTCGGGAATCGTCGTGTCGGTGTTTAGTAGTAGACCCATATATATATATATTTATATATATATATATATATATATATATATATATATATATATATATATAAATATATATATATATATATATATATATATATATATATATATATATATATTATATATTTATATATATATATATATATACAGTTATATGTATATATATATATATATATATATACAGTTATATCTGCACTGTATAATATTAAATGTGCCATATGACTTGCTCAGACATATTTTTGTATTTATGTCTTCCAGGGATCATGGCCCACCACAGGAACCCAAGCTACAGTAGGGCTGAAGATGAAATCATCACTAGCATTATGGTTCACCACTACCATTTACTCTTTTCACGAACCAGCCAGGACCAGCAGGAGCGTACTGCAATGTGGCAAGATCTTGTCCACAGGGTCAGTGAGTTAGGCCTGCATAACCGCACCTATGAGCAGGTACGCCACCACTGCAGTGATCTTCTCCGACATGTCCGTCAGCATGCTGCTGATGTACATACGGAACAGCTTGCAACAGGGGTGGTGTTAGCATCCACCCCACCCTCACCAGAGTGGAGGAGCTGCTCATGAGCCTGGTGGCACCTGCCCAACAACAACAGCAGCAGACATACACCATGATGGAGGTTGGAGCCACCCAGCAAGCACACATTGAGCATGCAGGTAACATGGCATATCTGTAGACTACTGTTATCTGTATTAGTAGATCATGCATATGTGAGATGTGGAGTGTGTCATTCAAAGATATAGAGCCTATTGTTGTGCAATACTGATCATTTGGAACATAATCTGTAGCCCTGTGAATGTAAACTGTTGTTGTACTGTAAGATTGCAAGCACACAGCAGCAATGCCACAGTTGCAACCACTGACAAACTGTCTCATCTCTATGTAGGTACCTCTGGGGTGATGTCAAGGCAGTGGACAGATTCTGGTGAGTGTGTTCTACATTTATTATTGGAAATAAAAAGTGCATGTCATAGTTAAGGTGTAGGCCATGTACACATGTAACACACCTACCCATAATGCATGCTGTGCATGTTTGGTGAAAGAGCACGCACATCTGACTAATGTGATTAGCAGCCTCAAACACATGCAATACCCAGACCATCTCAAACAAATGTGGCTAGACTGTAGTGACCATTGGATAGGCACAGTTGATACTCAACATTCACATAACATACACATCTATATCATACACAGAACATTTTAACATGCTACACATAAAGGATCCCCAAACCCTCTGTAAAGACACACTCCAGTATCCAAAATCTCATCCACACATTACACAAAATATACCTGAGGGGAAGAGGCCTATCCTGGAGCATTTAAACACTCTGCAACACACTTCACATTCATGTCAGGGAATGCTCCTTATTGGCCTCCTTACAAACTCACGTAACAACTGGTTGTGAAATGGTGAATTTAGCCAAGGTAGTACAGTTCTGGCACAGCATGATTTGTGCTGGTTTGTGAAACATTTGTAGCCTTGAGTGACCACCTGATGCTTCATGATGATGGCCTATGGTACTGTACCCCATCCAGTTATTGTAACCACAGTACTACACATAGCTGTCATTGCTACACACCATAATGATGCGTGTGTGCACACATATGCACCTCTAAGCAGTATGCATACCAATCACCATTTGCACAACTGACACATATATGTCTTGTGATGCTATTGAGTGGCTAGGTCATATGACACATATTGGGTATGTGTAGTGTTTAAATATGCAGTTGTGTTTTAGCATGCCATGTCATGAATGAGACTGGCATGTCCACAATATGATCTACACTCACCATAAGTACCATACATTGGGTATGTGGCCGAATGGTATTCTATCAGTTATCCATGCACCACTGATGATGTTGTGTGAATACTCATCATGCATGTGCTAAAAACGTGTCCACAATTAACATGTGCCCACAATTATTTGCTAAAGTCACAGAGGCTGTAATCAGCATTGGATACCTATCTGACACACAGATACACATCCAGCAATGGTATGTACACCTGTGAGTTATGGCGCACAGTACATCACAGGGTTATGAATATCTGCACAGCAATGTTGTGTCCATGTATGCATTGTGTTCCAGGGGGAGGGCCATCACCTAATAACAAAACACATGCATCAAAACCATGTATACTGTTAGTAACAAGGATTGACTACACTTGCACTGCATGCTGTTGAGCAACACATGTCCTGCATGCTGACAGGTGTGATATGACTGATTTGCTTGTGATACTGTACTCCACCATCACCTGCTATTGTGTATGTTCTGTGATTTCTGGTGTTGTGTGTGTCTGCTTTTGGGAGGAGTGTAGTTTTGTGTGTGTGCATGTGTGCATGTGGTCTGAAGTCATGTTCAGGTCTTAAAGTGTGTTTCCTGTTTTCCTCTCATAGGTGGTGAGGGGGGGGCTGGTTCAGTACAGCAGGGAACCTGATGTCACTGAGACAGACAGTGATCATGAGGATACGTGTGTTGAGGCACAGGAAGGTTTGTCAGGGTCTATTGCTGGGCCACCAATTGACAGTACACAAGTCTCCACCCCATCCATGCACACAGTCATACTGCCTGTACATCCATCATCACCATTGCCCTTAGCTGAGGGACAGTGTACGGTTGGCACTGGCCAGAACAGTGTGGTATCTATGGCACATGTATCAGGACACAGCAGCCATAGCCAGATGTCTGGAATGGTAGCACATAGGCAGATGCTCAGGGGTTCTCGTCAGAGCACTGCTGGTCATCATGCCCCTGGCAGACATGCCACACCTCTTTCTACCACACGCATGGTCCAGGCTGTCATGGAGGCACAGACATGAATGGAGCAGTACACCAGATAGGGGCTAAGGGCACAGAGGACTCATTACACCTCTGTAAATGGCAGTATCCTTGACCTAGCAGGTGCCATACATAACTACACTGAGGTCATTGATAGACGTTGGGGTGAGACATTGGATGTCATCCACAATGTCATGTCCATGTGTCAGGACAGTGTGGGACAGTTGAGACATCGACGTGGATGTATGCCAGCAACATCAGCAGCTGGAGGTCACTGTTGACATCCAGCAAGTCACAGCTGCTCCTGTAGTGCCAGTACCAGCCCCAACAATGTTGGGGGGGGGCTGTCCATAGACCGTCATAGCAGATCACATGCACGTGGCTCTGGCCAGTCCCAGCAGGGACCTGGATCCAGTGGACATTTGTCAACCTCTGAGGATAGTACCCAATCTGGATTAGTACCTGATACTGTCTGTAGCACCCCTGCCAGGCACAGGTTCCATATCCGTGGCCAGAGATGATGATCTGTAAAGCCTGTCAGGTACAGTCTGTAGCTGTCTCACAAATCCCTGTATATGACAGCCACATGGTGGAACTGTGTGCATGCAGACACAAACACATAAACCAGAAACCTAGGGCAAACACATACCCGCACACATGACATCAACATTGGCACATAACAGTACTCATGGCCCTCACACACACACACTCACACACACATGTTGATTGTATGGCTCAGTGTAGGCCTCTGGCAAGCCAACAACACACCCTGTGCATATAATGAAACCTGTGCCACCTCCTGCCATCGGTAACATTGATGCAGGAACAGGCTAACATGGTGCTGATGCACAGGGTGATTTTAATAAAGTATAGCAATGGTTGGATGAGTAGCATGTTGTCAGCAGTAAAGTGTAATGATATCCTTGAAGGTGTAGCTGAGCAGGCATGATGTATTAAAGCTGTAATTAGCAATGTTGTATTGTTTTCACCAGTGTTTATTCCAATTGTGTTTTGTTTGCCCATGTGCCACTTGGCTGATGTGTGTAGTTGTGTCAGCATGCATTATACAGTGGACAGTAAGTGTGGGGTGTGTGCAACACAGGTTTGCAGGTGTCCATTTGTGAACATGGTGGAGGTGCACTGTCTGCATGTACATGCATATTGGACACATGGACAGGGTGACATGCCGTGTATTGGCCAGTGCTAACACTCCATAGTTTCTATTGGTGGCCAGTATGCATTGTACTACACACATTTTGGAACTTGAGTACGCATGTGTGTGTATGACACGGGTTGACACTGTGCTGTGGGTGATGCTGTTGTTGCTATCTGTCATTGGTTCGCATTACTAAGGTTAACACTGTCCCAGCTGCATAATCCTTTAGTAATGTACACTGTTCACCTACAGGGTTGCATGGACCATGCTATCACAAACACAAGAAATACTCACTTATACAGTAAAAGTGCATTAGTCTCATGGACCCCTGCCATAAACTAAATATATAATAGAAGGTGTGAAGCTGTACCAAAACAGAGTTACATACCAAGAAGGGATAACCTCTTTGGTCAGTATCACTGGGAAAATACAAGCCCTCATTAATCATACAAGGCAAGCTTCAAAATACAAATTGGCAAGGATTCCAAAGGCAACACTAAAGCTTTATTTAGTGTTGTTTATAATCTAGAGGGGAAATCTCAGATAAGGTCAGAGTTAATGTAAATGTTCACAAAGTACACTTATCTGAATGACATTACCAATATCTTGTCAGACAGTTTGAATTCAGATTTTGCCACCCTGTTGTTACACAAGAGCCACATTTCCAGACCTGAGGAATGTAAAACCTGATGATTCACAGACACTCTAGTTAAAACATCTCTTGACCAAAGTCCAAACCATAGTGGCAATGGTACTGGACAGTGTCCCTGGCTGTGTCAAACACAAGCTGACATATGAAGTAACCACTCACCTAAACACTCTGTTCAGATGCAGTCTCTATACAGGTTACATACTTGTGAAATGACGCACAGTAATGGTGTTCACAGTCCACAAGGGTTGAGCTACAACATCTTCTTCTTCTTCTCCTTTCGGATGCTCCCATTAGGGGTCGCCACCATAGATCATCTGTTTCCATTTCTTCCTGCCCTCTGCATCTTGCGCTGTCACACCATCCATCTTTTTTATTTATCTACTTATTGTTCTTATCCAATATTAGAAGTGTACCAACTTATTGTACTAAATGTCTAATTTCTGTTGTATTGCTTGGAATTTTTGCTCTTGTATCAATATTCTTAGGAGCTTTTCCAATATCAGAAGAGTACTTAATGTATTATACTAAATGTCTAATTTCCATTGTATTGTTTGTAATTTGTCTCTTGTACCTCTGTTCCTTGGAGCTTTTCTCCCCGGGCCTCCACTGAAAACGGATATGTATCCAGCTGGACTATCCCGGTCAACAAATGTAAAATAAAATAAATAAATAATAAATAAATAAATAACCCACGCCTGGGTGTGGGTAATGCTGGATTTACTCACGGTTGGTGTGGTTTGGTCACGAGGGCGAAGCCCGAGTGGCCAAACAAAGCCAACCGTGGGTAAATCCAGCATTACCCACACCCAGAAGTGGGTTATTGCTATTATACAATGACATTATTTAAGAAAAAAAATAATTACTTTTCTTAAATAATGGCATTGTATAATGCTTCCTTGCTGCCTTCTGCAGCTGTCTGGTATTCTGCAGCAGTTCTGATGTACTGCATATGCGTATGCCCACGCAGTACATCAGAGCTGTGGGCAAAAGCAACAGAGAAAGCAAGATCTCTGTTGCTTTTTACAAACTGTTTTGCTATGTTAAATGGGTTTAACATAGCGAGACAGCTTTAAAAAAAGCAACAGAGAGTTTAACATAGCGAGACAGTGTGAAGCAATGGAGATCTTGTGTCCTCTGTTGCTGTAAAAAAAGAGTTATAGTAATGGACAAAGTCCGAGTGACCGGACCTTTTTCCATTACTATAACTCAGATTTACAACATGCATGCTGACCAATCAGCGTGCACATTTTTGAATATTAATGGGGGGTCGTTGTATAATTCACAATATACTCTGCAGCCCTCCTCAGCACATGTACAAACCAATGTAATCCTGCCTATCTGGCTTGGTCTACTAATCTTCAAACCTGGGCTGACCCTCTAATATACTTATTCATAATCCTGTCCACCCTTGTCACACCCAGTGCAAATGTTAACATAAATTGATTAAGGGTAGAGCTACAACTGATCCTGGAAACTTTCATCCTATAAGCCAGACAAATGTTATCTGGAAGGCTATGGAGCAGAGCAGTATGGAACTCATTAAAAGAGACATTATGAACCTGCAGACACTGCACCATACCCACTTAGGTTCTCTAAAGGCCAGATCATGGCTCCTACACCAGTAGACTTCAAGCCAGTTAAGAAGGCTATAGGTGAGGGAGGGGAGGTCCACACAGCCAAGCTAAAGCTCACCCAGCAATTCATACCCATCCCACATTCTGGTATTATACATAACCTCAACAGACTGACCATAAACGACTGTTAGATGATGGATTGACAACTGACGCACAGATGTAGGACACACAGTAAAATTTGCAGCCTCCATATACAATTCTATGCCAGTAACAAGTGGTATTCACCTGCACTCAGTCCTGGGACCACTCCTGTTTGGCATATAGCTTTCTTAGGTACAAAAAAACACAGTAGGGATATGTCTCCCCACGTTTGATGAAAATGCATACTGTGGGCTATACTTTATTCTTCAGATGACACACACATCCTCCAAAAGGGTATCATAGAGACAGATACCTGGTGTCAAAATCATGCTGTAAAGCTATAAGCCAAAAAAAGCATAGTTATCCACTTTTAGAAAACAAAGTATCCCCAGAGTATCACATAGGTAGTAGCCCCCAAAATGTGTAACAGGTACTAATGTATGCATACAGCCATGTGTTTAGTCATCTCTCCTTTGATAATCATGTTACCATAGGGTTTTGGAAATCCCTCTGTGGAGCACATAAGCAATAAAGGGTTTGCATGCAGATCAACAGAGGTTGTTGCACACCTATAATGATTAGTCATCTTTGCCAGACTTTGCTTGCTTTGGAACAGCACACACAGGGTCAAACTGATGGCTAAGCTCTGTCAACCCAGTACTGGACAATACAGTCAAGAGGAGTAGGGTCCTACAAGCACAACACCAACAGTCTCACATAGACCTACAATATAAGCACCAGCAAAACACACACATAAATACACATTACCATACTTGGAGAATACAAATATTAATCTGAAAAAGAGAAAGTGTCCTCCTAAACAGACAAGCAAGCAACATGCGCCTCCAAGCACATGCCAGAAAACACGTAATACACCAAAGCAGTGTGCCTCACAACAGGCCCTGAGGCAAAACAACATATCCAACACACTACTAATAGGTGACTCCATAGTCAGGCACACAGATGTTCCATTCACTAGGCTGGACAAGTGGGAGGTTACTGTCAGTTGTCTGTCAGGTGCTGTGATCCGCCACATAACACAAGCACATCACTCTGTAACAGGTACTTATATGACACGGTCTTTGTACATGTCAGTGTGAATGATCTGAGACATACCTCCCAGGACAACATGACAAGAGATATATAGTAGCTCTGTGATCATGTAGCCCAGGCTGGTATGACCCTGACCTTGAGTAGCATCTTACCTTCACCTACATGATACTGCAATATAACAGAAAGATGATAAACTTCAACAATTGGCTGAGCTTCTGGTGTCATTAAAAGGGGATCCAGTCTCTGTCTGCCTGGTATGACATGATAGATAAGCCTCGTTGCTTCGCTAGAGATGGTTTGCACCTGTCACCCCTATGCTTCTGACTACTGGCCAAGACTCTTGCTGTCCCCATGTTACCTTTTTTAGGCAAGGCTCAAAAGACAAACCAACTCCCGTAACCAACACAAATAACCACAAAGTGAGCTAAATGCTACTCATTGCCAGAAGTCTCAGCCTCCAAATGCACACACTCGAGGCACTCCTCAGTATGGAGAATATTGATATCTGTGCAGTAACAGAAACCTAGTTCAAGGCTCCAGAGAGCACACCAGCACTACCAGGATACTACTCATTCCATACCTTCCAGCATCAGGACTTGGATCATAGCACATAGGGTGGGGATCTATCCATATTCATCAAGGATACCTACACCTCTCTGTACATCCTCTCTACAGGATATGTACCCATAGAATGTTGCACAGCAATGTTCTTCCCACTACACGGGGTGGGGCCACAACAGACCCTTGGCATTCCCGCTGTATGAGCCTGACGAGTCTGATCTGCAGGGCAATGGAGCCAATCATAATGGAACTCAACAATAAAGACATTGGGAACCTTCACACAGTTGAGCACACCCAGTTTGGCTTTGCCAAAGGCAGATTATGCCTCCTGAACTGGGTGGATTTCTTTGAGACAGTTACCCAGGCTACAGATGATTGAAAGGAGCTCCACACAGCCTACATATACCTCGCTAAGGTCTTTGACACCATTCCCCAGTCAGGTATCATAGATGAACTCACCAACCTGGGCATAAATTCATACATCACAAGATGGATTGCAAACTGGCTCACAGATAGATCCCACAGAGTAAGAGTTGCTGGCTACATGTCAGACTCTAAACCGGTAACAACTGGTGTCCCCCAGGGTTCAGTCCTGGAGCCCTTCCTGTTTGGTATATACTTCTCAGAGGTACATGCCAACACAGGAGGGTTGTGGTTGACACGTTTGCTGGGAACTGTAAAGTGTGTGCCATAATAGATTCCAGAGATGACACAACTATTCTCCAGAAGGGACACTATGAGACAAATGTGTGGTGTCAGAATCATGGCCTCAAGCTCAATGTGAAAGAATGCATAGTAATCCCCTTTGGGGAAAAGAAAGTACCCACAAACTACCACATAGGTGTTACCCCCTAAAAACTGATGAGGTAATAAGGGATCTGGGGACACAATTAGATAGTCATCTTTCCTTTGACAACCATGTTGCCAACGTGGTTAGGAAATCCTATGTGGCCCACCTAATCAACAAAGGGTTTGCATCAAGATCAAAAAAGGTAGTGGTGGCCCTCTACTCTTAAGTCATCAGACCCATCATTGAGTACAATGCACCATTTTGGATGTACTCGACTAGGCATATCCAGCAGCTGGAGAGACCACAGAGGTACCTCACCAAGAGGATTACTGGCCTCAAACAGTTGTGTTATGCAACACAACTGAAAAAAAAACTAAATCTGTTCTCTGTTGCATGCTGCCTACTCAGAGGCAAACTCTGCCTAACATACAGAGCCATGTCCAACACATAACTGTTGAACGTGCTCCAGCTAAGGAAAACAAAACTGAGTCACACTACACACTCCAGGGATATGAACCTCATCATAACAATGAATACGACATGCTGGTAGGATAGAGTACCATCCCAGAGACTTGCCTTACTGTGGAACAGAGTCCCAATGTACATAAGACAGAGCCCCTCGCTGACACTCTTCAATGGGAACCTTGATGAGTGGATGGGAAACAGACAGTTCATGCCAGGGATCACATCAGTAGCCCCACTAGAAAGGGGCTTAGGGTACTAACTATTAGAACTAGGCCTTAGGAGACTAACCAATGGGGTGGTGAAAGCTGCACAACTTGCCTAGGCTAATATATGCCTTCCTGAAGATAGTCTACTACATACCTATGAACCTATGTGACAGGTACATGTCTACAGATAGTAGATGTGTACTTCATTGTACAGTCATGTTGTACAGCAGGCACATGCACCACATATACTGTAATGCTTACAGATACTGGTGGCTATTATGTACAGTGGGTGAGATGTGCACCTCATGTCTTTTGTGCCATTGGGATGTGTGCTGGGTGGGACAGTCCTGGATGGCTCCTTGTCATGGTCACCCTCTTACACACATCTCTGCCCATCCATCTTTGGCTTATTATACTGTGTTCCCCCTACATATATAGGTACATAGGTAGGTAATAGGCTATCTGCCTGAAGGCATATATTAGTATGGCCAGAGTGTGCAGCTATCACCACACCTGGGGTTAGTTACCTATGCCTCTGTGTAGTAGAGCTGATGAAGTGATCCATGGTGTGACAATTCAGTTTCACATACACTGATCAAGGCTCCTCTGGAAGAGTGTCATTGAGGGACATCCTCTGGAAGAGTGTCAGGTGTGTGTGCATTTCTGATGGGTATCATCAGCCATGGCTCCAGTGCGTATCCAGCATCCCCTACTAGGTGACGTAGGGAATGTCCCCATTGGCAAACAACTGGTACAGCTGGGTCAGATGCCAAATGTGGGAATCGTCTGAGCTTCCAGAGCATCCAGCACACACATTCATTATCATGCCCTGGGCATCGCACACAAACTGGCAGTTGATGGAGGGGAAGCCTTGCGGTTGATGTAGACCCTACCCCACTCACTGGGTGATGCTTTGATGCATATGTACGTGCAGTCTATTGCACCCACTACCTCAGGGTATTCTGCTATTTGGTGGAAAAGATGCATATTGCTGGCCAATGCCTCACGGGAATTGTGGCAATATATGTGGTCACTGACATGTGCTGACATGGCATCCAGGAACTGGTGGAGTACCCCGGATGCTGATGCCTGTGAAATCCCCATCATATCACCAGTTGGTCTCTGGAAGGTACCTGTAACTAGTATTCTTAGGCCAACACATACCTTGGTTTCCACTAGGATGGGTTTCCCTCTGTTGGTTCTGTGTGTGAGGCGTGGCCGGCACAGCTCAACAATTTGCTGTAGGAGGTCACTGTCCACCCTATAGCGCTCCAATATCTCCAGCTCATGTAGCCCCTGGTAGGTTACCCTGGATCTGTACATTCTTCTCCGTCTCCTCACTGTGGGTTGCTCAGCAGCATTCACAACATCACCACCCTCAGCACCTTGCACATGTTGGTTTATGATAGCAAGAGCAGCCCCTAACATTTTGTCTGACTTAAGCTTTTTAAGCTTTCCCTCTTTGTATACTGCAGTGTTGCAGAGTTCTTGAGAAAAAACAGGGGGGCATGGTGTTTGCAGAGTTTATAGGGCTGGGCTAGTCTGCTGCCTGCGTAATTGGCTGATTCTGATATATTTCACCTGGCAGCTCTGCTAGTTCTTCTTGGTTAACTTCCTACTACTTCTTTTCCTTCCTTTTGCCTTTCTGTTTCCGCCCAGGGCAGCGCCGCGCAAACAAGCGCAAATGCGTGCACACACGCGCACACATCATGCTGTGTGCATGTTTGCAAGGAGTTTCCTATCTTTCAACAGTGTGCACCTTGGGTTTGAGGTTTTCAAATAGGACAACTGTAGACATGTCTCTTTGCAATCCTGAGCAACTCAGGGCAAACACGAGCCACTGTGTTCCAATTAGCTTACAGCCTGTCTGACACACCCCCTCATGATGTCACCTATATTCTAATCTTCTACTCACCTACTCCTAATCTTACACTCTTGGGACATGCCTCACATGCTGCGAAAAATTGAGATTCACCATCCTTATCCTCATTTGCATAGGATTGCCTAGTAATGCATGGTTACATCTCTCACACTGAGCTTCCCCCTCTTAGCAACCACTAGTCAGTAGCCATGTTGTCTTCAGCCTGCCATTCACCTGCAAGGCAGAATAAGCTTTTTAGTGAAAATGCCTATTTTTGGCTTTTTTTAAATTATTTTCTTGTTTTTTAAAGGGCCGCATGTTTGCGTGGTGCTGCGCTACGTTTAAACAGTGGAGATAGGGGGAAAAAAAAGTTACATTTTTTATGTTTTTAAACATTTTGCAATGCCAGTGGCCTTATATTTGGCCATTGGCATGCTTCCTCAACTATATGCATCCTTTATTTGGAGCTGTCATAGCTCCGTTTAGCTATTTGCAGAAATGTACTCTGTTACCAACGGAGTACATTTCTACGGGTAACACTAATCTTCCACAGACAGGTTAGTGTTTGCTGGATCACAAATTTACCTCATTTGCATGGCTTTCACCAGCAAATGAGGTAATTTGCATACCATGACACTGTCCGTGCAAGACTAGCTTTAGCAGCTGTCGTGCACACTCCTGCCAGCTGTTCCTGGATCGCATGGCAGACATATTGCCTGCGTGAGCGCCTACACTCA
Organism: Protopterus annectens; assembly: GCF_019279795.1. NCBI lineage: Eukaryota > Metazoa > Chordata > Ceratodontiformes > Protopteridae > Protopterus > Protopterus annectens. The sequence continues at coordinate 1,224,963,415 of NC_056747.1, read as the reverse complement.
TCTTGCACTCCGTGCAAGCTTTCGTGAATCCAGGGGATGCAATCAACATTTTGATGGTAAACTATATATATATATATATATATATATATATATATATATTCACTGCAGTACAGAATAGTAACTGTGTATAATCATCTTAAATGTGTATTGCTATTGTTTCCAATTATTACTACTTGTTTGCTATTTTTTTCTGTTACTACTTGGTTTTGTCTTCTCCTTTGAAGTCCAGGTTGTGGCTTAAAATTGTCAGATGACCAACCCAAATGCACAGTTACCAAATGGCAATAAATAAATAAAGACCAGCCAGATAAACTTCTGCAGTGTTCTTCATATAGCTTCTTACAAAGACTACACATTATATTGTCCTCATTTGTTTCAGCTCTAAGTTATAGTGAGAGAGAAAGAGAGACCGGTAGTAACGTTTATTTTCTGCTGGTAATGCCTGTTCATATGTGTACCAACGGTCCCTGCCTGTCTTCCTCATCCTCCTCCTCCTCCATCCTTTATCTTACCATCCGATGTAATTACTTCTACGTCCTTTTGTGTTTTTTTCCTGCTTCTATTTTCATTCCACTGTATACATATTTTAAAGGTTATTGTTTCCCACATGTATCATTTTGCATTTTTTGTGTTTTGAGGTTAAGCTGCCATGCTTTATATCCTTGCTATGCATGATTCGTGCAGGCATTTCAGATTATATTGTATCAATGATAGAATGCTGGAAGCAGTCTGTTAGTGAAAATACTGTATCTTGATCACATGATCACAGTTAAATACTGTCAGAGAATGAGTGATCTGTAGATTGCATCCTGACTGGAGAATGAACATTCTGTAGCAGAGTATTAATACAGAAATGCCAAATGAAAAATGAGTTCACTGCTTCATGGCAGCATAGCAAGATGCCGTGGAACTCGGACAGAAAAACCTAACGTCTGTCATTACTTTATGTTCACTAAGCAGTGCTTCCACTGCTTAGCAAGTGTAAAATGTGGAAAAAACAAAAAAAATTAAAAAGTGTGTGTGTGTGTGTGTGTGTGTGTGTGTGTGTGTGTGTGTGTGTGTGTGTGTGATTGTGTGTGAGAGAAAGAGAGTTAACAGTGAAAGTGATCAAGTGATCCCTGGCAGCAGTAGTTAGGAGGTCTGCAAACGTCTTGACATACCTCTCAACTGTCCAGATTTTTGCCTCAAATTTTTGGATTTTTTTGGTGTGTTCCTCATAAAAGTTTTGGTTTTCTGTCAAATCAGTCAGAACTGAAGTCAGAGAATAAAGGCAGAAATTTTAGTTACAGACTTCATACCCTTCAGAAAATTCATGATAATGGGGCACTTGTTATTCTATCAACTCTCTTCCGTTTATAAGAGCAATATTAATTGTCTCTATTTTGGGCCTTTCTCACCCCATTATTTATGGCTTTGTCCAGATTTCTTCTGATAAGAAGTCTTAGCTCAACATATGTGGATAAGCCTTCCTGCCTGTTACTAGCTGTGGTTTTGCTTGGAATTTTGTTTGGGTCTACTGCTGGAACACATTCTGCTTTTTGCTATATCTGGATAAGCATAAAATAAATGTGGGACAAAGGCTCAAAATAGGAATATATTTTAAATGATCCTGTTATAAGATTACAACATTACTTGAACATTAGGATTTGTGTCGACTTGCATTTTCTGAAGCAGAGGTGTGTGTGTGTGTGAGTGAGAGAGATTGACCACTGGCAGCAGTAGTAAAGAGGTCTGCTCATCTCTCAACCTTTCAGCTAAAGAAATCTAGATAAATAAAGAGGGAAACAAAGGTTAAATAATAGGAACAGATTGTAATTGTTCTTATAAAAGTGCTTAAATAACACTATTAAGTAACATTATTATGAGCAAAAAAATGTTCCTCTTGAGATTTATGGAACCAGGTATGTATAATATTCAAACTCTGTAACACTATAAACCATTATTGTAAACCAAACTGCTGTGGTAAGAATTCTGGACAACTGCGGATGGAGCATTTCCTGGTGTAACACTTTTTTTAAGAATGAATAATATACTTACAATACTTTCTGTTATGACAATAACAGATTTCTCTAAACCCACATATGGAAATTTCCATTTTAATTAAGGAATGTGGTATATAAATGGTCTGGTACCTGTTTCTTAATATTATATATGGTACTATAGCTCCTCTCATATTCACTTTTTGCCATGTATACCCTATACAGCTTGATAGAGAAAATGAACTTAACAAAATTAATGAGATGTTCTATTTAAACAGTGATTTTGTTGTAATGTTTATTCTGATGAAGTCTTGGCAAGGTCCAAGACGAAAGCGCTTAATACATTTTGTTTGTAGAGTTATTTTCCAGATTATTTTTATGTCCGTCTGCATTTTGGATGTCAGCTTCAGTCACTGTCCATCTTATGTTTGTATATAACTTAACAAAATAACTGAATTAGCTCACCCGTTAGGTCTGGAAGCCTTATAGTTCCCCCTTCCTCTCTGAAGCATGTACCACGTATTTTTTAATCAGATTCAGTCTGCGGCCAGTAGTATGTGGTAGAAGCAACTGAATAGAGATGATGAAACTGCACTGGTTCTAGATTAAATAATCAGAGATGTACGGATTTAGGCATTAACTAACTTTTGACCAGTAAGAACTTTTTTTTTGACTATTCTAACTTCTTTCACCTTTACAGAACAACCGGCATCCTTTTACATTTCTGATCCCAAATAATTTCTGCATTTTTATCCTCACTAAAATACATGTTAAGAAATGTATTCATACTACCCATTATTCCACTTCCTCTCAAAAAATCACTCACTGCGTATGGTATTTATCTAACTGTAAAAAAAAAAAAAAAAAAAAAATCAGTTAAGCCCAGATGGAAAGACTGAGGGATTCCAGTGTTTAGGACTTAATCCCTAGGTGACCTCAGAAGTAGTTCTATTAGACATTAACTAGAGTGAAAGTTGGAGGAGGTATTGCCTCCTGTATAGGTGCCATTAATACATTATCTGTTGGAAGCTGATTTGGATTATCAGTGATATTTGAAAGGGCTTCAATAAATTAATCTGCAGTTATATCAACTGCATCCATTTTGCACTCATAGAAACTACCTTGCACTTTGCTTGACTTAACTTTACCTCTTGCTTTTGTATCTCAAGTAAACTCATTTTCATAGCCTGCAAATCCATATCCTAAACCACTGAATCATTTGAATTATTCATTATTTTAAAGTTTATTGACTGATAAAGTCTCATGTTTAAGACAGAAGTGTTTAGTAATAAAGTGGATTGTTTGACAGTTTGTTTCCACCTGGTTTTTGCTGCCTGCCCCAGATCTTAGTCTTGTCTTATAAATGTGTCAAAAGTTCTTCACCTATGAACCCTGAGTGTTCAACTTGATGAGGTCCCAGCTCACAGAGTTCGATTTGTTGTGAACTCAGACTCATGAAAAAATTAAAATAACTGTTTTTTTGTACTCTCTCGTGTGGTCCAGATTCACCATACCCCAAGTGCACATATACAAACTGCACACTCAAAGAAATACAGAGAAATGAGATATGAACATACACAACACTACCACAGCACTATCACTCTCAGTGCAGTGGTAGTGAGTTCCCATGGAAAACAGTGTTCATAGAATTCAACATTAGGGAGATGAACTCAGCAACAGAGAACATCATTGACTTATACTCCATGAGGGGTCTATATTAGAACATCGAAGTCTTAAAACTTCGAATGTTCTAATATCAAACCCTATTCAGCGAACGCTGAAAATAGCGAAGCTGCAGAACATCGAATTTGTTCCTAGGGAAAGAATGCGGTTGGCCGTTTTTGTCACTTCGCTATTTTCAGCACTGTGGTGGAAAGTTACGGGTCGGGTTCAGGTAAGTGTGCGATTGTGTGGACGTGAGGGTTAGGGTACAGGTTAAGTGAGTTAGGGTTAGGGCGTGGGTCAGGTAAGTGTGCAATTGTGACAGATGTTACAGTTAGGGCGGGGTAGGTGAGTTAGGGTTAGGGTGCGGGTGAGGAAAGTGTGCGATAGTGACGGACCTTAGGGTTAGGGTTTGGGTTAAGGTAAGTGGATAGATAGTAGTGTATGTACAGTTTAGTGTAGAGTTAGATGTAGGAGTTTAAGTGTATGTGTGTGGATTGCTGTTTTTTTGGTGTGCTTGTGTTGTATGTGTTTTGGAACAGCAAATTTTTTTCCCTGGGAAAAAAAATCGCTGTTCTGCATATTCGATATTTTAAGCTTTCGCTGAATAGGGGTCGATATTAGAACATTCAAAGTTTTAAGACTTTGGTGTTCTAATATAGACCCCTCCATGAGATGTAAGACAGCCACCAAAAAAGAAAAAGACTCAAGGGACCCCATGCTGCAACCTTACTGTTACGGTTTATGTTTCGACTTGGTTCTAGTTTATCCCATGATGCACCTAAGATTCCACTACCATTTTACTCAAATAGTGTACTGTTGGACATGGCATCTCATAAGCTTCTCAAAAGTGCAAACCAACCAGTTTATGGGTTTAATACCACTTAATCACCAACAAATGTTGCACTTCTTTCTTTTTAACTATTTTAATCAACCACTGCAGTCAAAAGTGCAAAGCTTTCTGTGCTGACTTACCTGTTTTTCCTCCCACAAATTGAAATATTTTGTATTAACAAATTCTCCAAGTCAGACAACCTACTTTGTGTTACATTTAGTAGTAGTCAAATCGGGACACGTCTGTGTAATCAGTATAGTAACTTTGAGTTCCCAGTCCCTGAAGACATCTCTTTTATAGAAAGTATTATTAGCATCTCAATTCATTTATCCGCTTAGTACTCTTCACCTAATACAAAATTAAATTAATCCGCTAAAACAATGTCTATTAATTCATAAAAAAATGTTAAAACAAAACTCACTTGGCACATTATCTAATTTGGATGTGCTGAAACACTCATATCTAAGCAATGAACAGCCAGTTGTCAAAAAAGACAATATAATATGAATCTAATATGATATAATATGAACATATGAACCCATAAAATGACTACTGAAGTGGTAATACAGTATTAAAAATGTTATTAGGGCACACTACTAGTAAAAAAAATAAACTTTAAATAAAAGTAATATGATTGTTACAGACATCTACAGATAACCTTGGTAGTCTACAAAACAGTGCATGATAGTTAATCAATCGCACTGAAACTAGGACAGTACTGTAAAGAGGGCAGTCGGTTAATTAATTAATTTATTTATTGACATTTGATTACTGGGAAAGTTCAACTAGGTAGAAGCCGATTTTCAGCAGAGGCCCAGGGAGAAAAGCTCCATATTATTATAAAACATTTTGAGAACAATGATTTTACAATCTTCCAAAATAAAACAAACACATTGGCAACTTAAATAATTATAACAAATTATACCATGACCCCCCATTAATATTCCAAAACGTGCACGCTGACTGGCCAGCGTGCACGTTGTAAATAGACTTATACTAATGGAAAAAGGTCCGGCCGCCCGGACTTTTTCCATTAGTATAAGTCTCTTTTAAAACACTGTCTCGCTATGTTAAAAGAGTTTAATATAGTGACACAGGTTTAAAAAAAGCAACGGAGATCTCTGTTGCTTTTTTAAAGCTGTCTCGCTATGTTAAACTCCTTTAACATAGCAACACAGTGTGTAAAAAGCAACGGAGATCTTGCTTTCTCCGTTGCTTTTTTTTTAAACCTGTCTCGCTATGTTAAATGGGTTTAACATAGCGAGACAGCTTTAAAATAAGCAACGGAGATCTTCGTTGCTTATTTTAAAGCTGTCTCGCTATGTTAAACCCATTTAACATAGCGAGGCAGGTTTAACGGAGAAAGCAAGATCTCCGTTTTTACTGTTTCGCTATCTTAAATGGGTTTAACATAGCGACACAGCTTTAAAATAAGCAACGGACATCTCCGTTGCTTATTTTAAAGCTGTCTCGCTATGTTAAACCCATTTAACATAGTGAAACAGTAAAAGCAATGGAGATCTTGCTTTCTCCGTTGCTTTTGGCCACAGCTCTGATGTACTGCGTAGGCATGCGCAGTACATCAGAACTGCCGCGGATGCCAGACAGCTGCGGAAGGGCAGCAAAGAGGCATTATACAATGCCATTATTTAAGAAAAGTAATTATTTCTTTTCTTAAATAATGTCGTAGTATAATAGCAATAACCCACTTCTGGGTGTGGGTAATGCGGGATTTACCCACGGTTGTCTTTGTTTGGTCCCGAGGGCTACCAAACCACGCCAACCGTGGGTAAATCCTGCATTACCCACACCCAGGCGTGGGTTATTGCTATATTAGACATAATATAAAAACATTGGTTAAGAATCAATACAAGGTTTATGACAATCATTTAATATTTAGAGAAATTGTATACAGTTAGTAGAGAAACTAAAATAATTTAGTCTAATACAAATAGGAATTGCAATATGAATTGAGGGAAAAACAGGCTTATGGTATATTTAGAGAGAAAGGGAAGAGAATTAGATAGCAGTAAGGAAGTAAGTGAAGAAGGGAGAGTAATGAGGTATAAGGAATGAAAAAGTGCTTGTTCACATTCCGGGATATAGTTTATCCTGGTTTTGAGCAAGAGCAAAAACAGATTTTAGCTGGGAAGTCTTTCAGAGTGATTTTGAAAGATGGGAGGGAGGGTATAGATCTGATGGGTACAGGAGTTCCAAGCCTTAGCGACCTTGTGTGAGTAAAGACAATGCCCAGGAGATCTGCTACGTTTGTAGACAGGAATTAAACCTGTCACATTACATTATACTTTAATTCCTAGAGACATCTGTTGTAAGTTTTTCACTGAACCAAACAACACTTTTTGTCATTTTTTCATTATACATACCACTTTATTTCTCTATGACCATTTGTCCAGTTCACTCTTTTCTATACAAAAATGTTCAGATATCCTCCTTTTACCTTTAGCATTCCCCACTGGCTTTTTACTTTTCTGTCTTCATTTAAGTCCATTTAGTTGAGACTAGGTATCATCTTAAAGGTGATACATTCTGCTACGTGTCAGTTTCTCTCTCTCTTTCTTACATATATACACATGTTGCTCAGTTGCAAATTTTAAGAAAGCCACTTGAGCTTTATTATATACTCTTAAAATATGTATGCTTTTTAAGCACCTCTACTATCCACTTACAGACTTCCCTTGCCTTCATTAATGTGTGTAGCATTACACACACCTTAATATTCTACATATTTAAATCGCTCCTAGAATTGTTCAAAAATAAACCACCTTCTTCTTACCCCATATTTACTATCCCCATATATTTAAAACGTTATTTCCACAGCATAAATGATTCACTACTAAAGTGAATACTTTTCAACATCTGCATTTGTTCGTCACTACATTATCATGTAACTGGGTTCTTGAATAAGAAAACCAACCCACCCTTTTGACAGACAAAAAATACTGATTTGTGATAACCAAAATATGATAAGCAAACCCCATGGTCTTATAATTCTGTTTAGGGTGAAACCATTCTGCAAACAGTGTGTATTATGTGTAGGACTGTTCTCTCTCTGTTTAAAGCACAAGAATATTTTTTTGGCCTCTCTACCTTTCTCAGCCCGCAGTCTCATAACATTTGTCATTGGTTTCATTCTTATCAACATTGCTGAGATCCCGACTCTGCACTGAACCAGTTCAGTACATAACAAATGGTTCCACTTTTTTAATACTTTCAACGCTTTCTTGAGGAAACTTTGAGTTAATCACCTTTGCTGTTCTGTTCTGATCATTGCAACTGTAATTAAAACTCACTCTACAACTGTGCATTATACTTATATGACTTTCTGTTCCTAAGATTTAAGCATTAATTCAACTCAACATACTATCCTTTCTGTGGCAATGTTCACACCATATCACAGTATCTTGTGCAAGGTATTTATACGTGTTCTACAGCTCTTAAGCTAAAATGCATTAGATACACTGCAAAAATAAAATGCCCACCTGATCAGTTTCTGACTCCCTACTCCCCCAAAATGGAATTTATGGCTGCCAGTTAAGATACTAACATTATAATATTTCATCCAAACATTAAGCTTCAATTCTGTCTCAGTTCTGCTTTCCAATATATTTTGGTATTTCCCCTCCTTCTCTGATATTTCTAATCTTCCCATTCATTCTGTGAACTACTTCTCTTCATCCATTGAGGATTTATAGATGCATGTTCTTGTCAGCAGAAAAAACATTGTCTGCCAACTTTCCCAATATGCACTCTGCAGGGAAATTTTCCCATAATCAAGGACTTGTTTACCTATGCTCCTAATAAACTTTCCTTTGACAACTACGCCTATGTTGTTGTCAGAAAATCCTTCTATGTTGTACAACTTATCTCCTCAAGGTTCAGAGAAGTTATATTCCCACTTCATTTCTCCCCCTTTAGTCTCACTGTTGAATATATGTCCCTTCAGCATGTACCTCACTAAATACATACACTAACTAGTCAGACCGCGACATTTCTTCACCACAAAGATCTCAGATCTTAGTTCCCATGGCTACTTTAATAGACTAAAAGTCCTGTCTCTCTGCTTGGTCTTATATATACGTTCTTGAGGGGTGGTCCCTGCTTAGCCTTTCATGCTATAACTGGTACCACAGTCTTTGATCTCCTTTACTTACACAACACCAGTCTTAAAAGTAAACAATAGGTTTGGAAACCTAAAACTACTGTCATAGCAATAAAATTGACTGGTGTAACAGGTACTTCTCCCAATGTATCTCCCATTTTTGGGATGGGTTCCACTTACATATCAAACAGAGTAATTCCCTGTCAGTATTTAAAAAACAGTCTTGGACTGTTTGGGTGATTACAAATTTTCACCTGGGATACATGGGGAAATCTACTTAACAGGGGATTACTGGTGGTCTTCCATCAATATGGAGTGATGTGGCTGAACTTTCAGGGGTCTTTGTGTCCATAAGCTTAGTGAGAAGATATGAACCTTTGAAGACATATTTAATACTTGAAGGAAGACATTTAGTTCAACAGACCATGAGTTCACAGGTTCACAAGTCTTACTAGCTCCACATATTTAGATGGTCTGGGAAGGTATTATTGCAGGAGTTGTAAATAAATATATATTCAAAATATCTCATTAATAAAAATGCACAGGCTGGAAAAAAAAATGCTCCCATCACTGTCCCACATAACTGCAGTTAACACTTTTTGTTGTAATTAAAAAACATTTTTTGACAATACCAGTTCTAACAATTCAATAAAAAATCATTGGACTCAAATGAATGCAAGTCTGAAAACTTTAACAAATAGTGTATTCTTTCTTATCCCAATGAATGAGGTATGTTATTATAGAGGGCTTTCACATCTAGAGTACATAGACAACAGCATCTGTGCAACACCAGTCATGTTATGTGGTTGAGGATATACATCATTATTTGATCTATTCCTTTTACCCTATGTACTTGCTAAGCTATGATCCATTGAACCTGTGAACAGATCTGGCAAAAGTTTGAAGGAAGTGTCAGCCACTGTCCAGTCTACTGTCAGTTGATGGACCTGCTTTTACCCCCTTATATGACTTCTGTTAGCACTTGCATGCTGGGGCCATGACTGAGAAATATAGAGGAGTTTGTCTAACGTCCTCTTCAAAACCCATTTTAGCATTTGAGTCACAGATCTGTGGGGGGTTGGGATGGAGATGTACAAGGTTTACAATATTATTGCTTTGATGAATTGTATTTTGATGTTGCAAGTTCACATAGCAATATAGTTCACATAGACACATACACACACATCTGTGTGTGTGTGTGTGTGTGTGTGTGTGTGTGTGTGTGTGTATGCATGTATATTTATGTATGTATGTGTGTATATTTAAGTATGTGCATGTGTTTATGCATGTATATTTACATGTATATATATGCATATTTATGTGTGTGTGCATATTTAGGTGTGTCTGGGTATGTGTGTGTCTGTTTGTGTGTGTGTGTGTGTGTGTGTGTGTGTGTGTGTGTGTGTGTGTGTGTGTGTGTGTGTGTGTGTGTGTACATGTATGGGTATGTGCATGCCATACATGAGTTTCTTTAGGTTAAGAAATACAGTGCTGAGGTTTCTGTTCTGACCCCCTTCCAGAGGAACCCCAGCCCTGTAAGGTTTCACTAGACTTAGTACTACCAAAACCTGAGCATCTCACATTGGGACCATCATTGCCACACAGTGAAGTTATACACAAATACATGCACTAAATAACACATAACATAGTACACACTCCCTCAGGATACACAACAGTACTGCTCTGTACATTTCCTGTATTCGTGACCTAATATATATAACTGTCAGTAAACACGTACAGCTGAGTCATTAGGCCCAAACACACCAAATGTCTGCCTTTTTATAGTGTACACAACCTCTTTATAGTCAGAATATCTGTCTGTAATGTGATAACTGTATTCAGAGATAAAAGATCTTCATGTCTGTGTTATACAAGCAATACAAGCAGCAATGGGGAAACTATACGCATGTGTAATGTATCCTGGGAATAAGTATCACTGGATATTGTGGAGGGATATTGTGCTGTTTACTCATAATGTCATATCTTTAAGGTAGTTAATATTTTTCCTATTTTATGAATGGCATCTTATCTAACATCACATTTTCTTATATTTATGGAGTGTATGTTGAATATGTTTGTATCTCATAAACTTGGTTACATATCGAAAGCACGAAAGTTACAAAGTGCGAATGCTCAGATGAGCGAAAATGCCACAAATCGAAGTTTGTTTTTTTTCATCGCAGTACAGTGAAGATCGGAATATTTGCCCTTTCTTCACTGTAGTGAGATCTCGGAGTTGGAATATATATTTAGCGAGGGGTGTGGGGGGGGGGCGCAGCCCCTCACAATAACGTTTTCGATATGCGGCATTTTCACTCATCTGAGTGTTCGCACGTTGTAACTTTCATGCTTTCAATAGGTATCCCATAAACTTTATACTGCTAAATTGACTAAAAATGTGGATTTGTGATTAATATTCATTATTTTTGTGTAAAAATGCACATGTTATTATGGTGCAAAACAAACAGAGTTTTTTTTTAAACTAAAGCTGTGATTAAATCCATACTGAATGATGTGATCAGGCATTAACCTGTTTTTAACATTCTATGCATCTCTGGTAGGTAAGAAGAGTAAGAAACAAATCTCTGTCTATGGCTGTCCCAAGGTGACATATATTCCCTTAACCTGTAAATCAGCCACTGTAAGTGAACGGAGTTAATTGTTCCCTGCATGGCAGCGACATATTCAGCTTGAGACAGCCTACAGAAATAAATGTTAATGAAATAAACAGCTAAAGGGTTAACTCTTGCTTATGGAACTTGGACTGCACCATTATATCACTATAAAATAGCATGTGAATATAGCTATAATATTTATGTATATATTATATATATATATATATATATATATATATATATATATCTGGGTTTATATCACATGATTGAAAGCTGATAATATCGAAGCTCAAAACTTCGAACTGGCAACCTCGAAAACGGAAAACATCGAATGTGAAAAAAACCCCACTAAACCCCCAAAACAACACAAAATCCGCTCTATGTAGGTAGCAAGCCCCCTGTGCGGCCCCCACACCCCCCGCTACTTAAATATACCAACTCCGAGATTGCACTACAGTGCAGTAAAGGGAAATATTCCCTTCACGCAATCTATGGCGATCTCTACTTTACATTTTAATGTTTTCTGTTTTCGTGGTTGCAAGTTCGAAGTTTTGAGCTTCAAACTTGTCAGCTTTCGATTTTGTGATATACACCCATATATATATATATATATATATATATATATATATATATATATATATATATATATATATATATATATATATATATATATATATATATATATATATATAAATATAAAGAATTAGTGTAAATTGTATTTGTACATTTGTTGATTGGGTTAAATTATTAGTCTCAGGTGTGCATTCCTTTTTTAACGGAAGAACCCAGAATAATATTAAACAAAGTTCTTAGGCCATTTTCTGCAATAAGTTCTTAACAAAATTCATAATTACAACAGTATTAAGCAAGATTAACATATACTGAAACAAATTTAGGAGGGTGGTGAATACAAGGAACTCGAGTAGTTTTTTGTTTTTAAAAAATGTTTACGTCAAAGAGGAAAACCAAGGAAGGATAAAAACACATGAAAAGATATAATTCTGTAGTGAACTTTATGACAGCTGTTCTTCCAGTGGTACTGCTGACTAGACCCTCTACGTACTAAGTTCCCTGCTATAATCGCTACACTTATTCTTGAATTATTACTGATTATTTTACATATTACTCTACTGATGAACAACATTTGTATATACAATATGTCAAAGAATCACTAGGGCCAGACATCTGAATCTACTTCAACAAATAAGGGATAGATTTGTCATGAAGCACCGACCCCTCCTTTGGAACTAACATCCTCTCCAAGATAAGTTGTGTGACACACTTTCTGCCTTTTAAAAGGAGCTGGACATCTGAGTGGGCATTCAATAATTCACCCATGGTATGAGTGGCCTGGTCTTCTTTGAGAAGACAGGCAAAGCATAAGGGTGGGCGCTAGCAAGGCAGAAATGGCTTTGTGGCACACTTTCCTTCAAAAGTCTATGACCCTATGACCCTATGACCCTATGAATCCTTGTATTGCTATTCATTTAAAAAAATGAATATTTTTTTTTCTTTAGGTTATGCATACATAAACACTTTTCAAATCTTATAATACATTTGTTAATTGGGTAAGCCCACTGGACACATGTTCCTTTTCAGGGACAACCCGAGAGCACTGTCCGGTCAAGTGACTTGCCCAGAGTCACATACTTGGCAAATGGAGGTGGAAGGAATCAAATACTATATTTTCGACTACCAGAAGCAGCACAGCATTTCTGTTTACTATCAATGAACTGAAATGTCCATTGTCAGATATTGTCATTTAATGTCACATATTGTATGTTTACCAGGAAGTTCAGATTGTGTCTGGAAATGGCCCTTGGATCAGTCTTCCCATCTAGTTACCAATTGTAAAACAAATAAAATAGAAGAGAAACCCTATGAGCCAACTTGAGGAAGAAAACAAAAACACTGCATAGTTATCCAGTCAGATTACCGATGTCATGTGATGACCTCATGATCATGTTTTGCAGAGCCTGCGTTAATTTCCTGTGGTTAAAAGGGTAATGATGAAGGTTGCAACACTAACTTGCCTTATCTTGCATGGTCTGAGACCCTTATGATTTAAGGATCTGTTGATTAATTAGCAAACGGGTAGTAGTACATTATGAGAGGAGGGAAGGCAGCACAACCTAATGCAAGCCTGACACCTAGTGGGAGCTGAGTGTGCCAACAGGACAAGTACAGTGCCTGCAAAGCAGAATGCATGCTATAGCTGCGGGATAGAAACATGCATAAGAACAAATATTGGTCAGTTGGTCTTGCAGTGTGGAATTTCCACTTGTCCAGGCTACAATGAATTTAATGTGAGTTAGGGTAAACAGAAAGCCCCGACTGCTACTTGGATGGTGTGCTCTCTCTTAAGTATATAACAACACTCATATAGGAGCTGATAGTTAGCAGGGAAAATGAAGAAACATTACAAAGAATAAAGTTGGTAAGCTGAAAGGAGGGGTGGGAGACTGCTGCAGAAGAATCAAGACTGCCAGAAGAGATGCACTGCACTAGTGCATAAAATAACTACACAAAACTAAAAGAAAGTAAAGATAACGTGCAGGAAATACCATGCTTCTCAAAGGAAGTGGCAAAGGTTACAGACAGAATGAAGCCAACAAGGAATATAAAATGAGTATAGCAGAGGAGTCTGTCAGGTATAGCAGAATGAGACAAGAAAACGTTTGCAAAGGCATGCAGTGAGCAAAAGACATCAGGCCCTGTCTGACAGAGCCCATTTTTATAAGTGTATTTTGGAGTAAAGAAAAAAATTGAAAGTGTACCCATGTTACCCTGGACAGATAATAAAGAAAGAAAATCATGAACAGCTGCTACCCCGTTTCAATGAAGGATGTACCCATGTTACCCTGGATAGATAATAAAGAAAGAAAATCATGAACAGCTGCTACCCCATTTCAATGAAGGAATGAAAACATTGACAGAATGAATGCAGAATTAAAGCAAATTAAAGCAAATGATGGAACTATTTCAGATGTTGGGGTAGGGTTAATATAAGTCTCTTCATGAAGAAAAGGTGAATGAACACATTTTTAAAACTGAAAGCATGTAAGGAAATAATATCAAACTGGACTTATTCCTAGTAATCTAAAGGAAATAAGACATTAACTATTGGAAATGTTTTCAAATTTCTTTAATAAGTGACAGGATGATGTATTTGCCCCTGCAGTAGATGAAGGCACGAAGGTAGGTATGATTCCATTTCACAAGTGTGGAAATAGGGCAGCAATAAAAAAGTGCACATGATTTTGTTTAACCTCTTTAGGAAAAAAATCATGAAATCATTGATGAAGAGAAGGCTTCATGAGTATCTAGAATCAAAAATCCTGGGAATGAGTTTAGAGTGGGTGGTGAATTATTTTAAAAATGAAAAGAAGCATTGTTATATTTATTTCTTATGATTGGAAATGGAAAATGAATATAAGAAGGCAGCAGTGGAAGGTGGACTATTCTCAGAAAGAGGCATAACCTGTAAAAGGTCAGGCATTTTTAGCCATCTATACAAGAAATTGGTGCCATTCCATTCTGAATTATTTATATAGTTCTGGAGACCTCACTTTTGCAAGGGTATAGATAAAGCTAAGGTCTACCACTGGGCAGGATACCAAATCCTGAGCGATTGTACTGGACATCACTCATTATTCCTAGCATTGTCCTTTCAGGCTCACCCTTCCTCTCCCTGTTGGGAGGAAAGCGCTGAGGGACGTAATGCCCAAACTTGTCTTTTAGTCAGCTTGAGCTGCCTGACAGTTTGGCCACGTGGAAGGTACCCAGAAGATTTGGAAGCTGGCCAGCTGTTATATCCTAGGCAGGATATAACCCATATAGATAAGGCTGCTGCAGAGGTGATCGTTCGGACATCTACTGTTGCGTTTCCTTACACAACTGTACTTTTTTCTTTGTAAGCATGTCTACGTGTTGAAGTTGAGACCACATCAATGTAAAGTTACCTTACATAGCAAGAAAGGGTCAGACAACATCCTTACTCGCACATTAAACTGTATCTCCCTCACCACTACAACAGACATAAACCCTTAACCACTGTTATCTTAGAAAATAGTGGACAGAACTACTGATAAAGAGAACTAGCCAGAGATGACAGGAGGAGGAGAAAGGGTGGGAGTATGGCATAATGGTTAAGGTGTTTACCTTACAGACACAAGGTGCAGGGTTTGATTCTCACATGGGGTAATTGGCTAGGCTTGAAATGGCCCACAAGGGTAGTTAGCCTAGTACTAACCTATGAACCTATGATAATATATTATGTAAACAGAAATACTTGCCTTTGTTTATTCCTGCCTTAAATTAAAACTCTACATAGGCCATGCACTTTGCCGTTATGGGTCTGCAGTGCAGGTGGAAATTGACTAACCAGCAAAGCCAACAGATTATGTAGATCAGTTTATGCAAGTAAATTTAGTAATGAATGATTTGATGGATGATGTTCATGCTTCAGAAGCTACTAACAGTTATGGTGGAGCTTGCTAATAGAGTTTAAAGTGGAGGACCTGCCTCTGCTTATAATCCATTGCAGTGAATATATACCCACATCTGTTACATGTTCGCCACCTCTAATTCAGTCCTGCCTTTTTACAGTGTAATGTCAGTATTTTTCAATTTGTTTGTGATTCAGCAGTTCTTTGTTTAAAAAATTAGAAATTTAGGAAGTATTATTTTAGATGTTAACATTTGAGAAATGCTGAATAAGTTCCTCTAAGCATGTAGCCTACGCCCTGTTTACTTCATTACCTTTTCCATTCCATTTTCATATACAGTATTCTGTTTGATTCACAAATTAATATTTTTTTGTTGAATAAATGTACTAAAGTGTATAATTTCTGGATAATATTTTTTAATCTTCATGAATGCATTTCATCTGTGCTCGTATGTATATTTTTATTGTACAATTCAAATGTACATTAATAGAATAAATGGGTATTTATTTAGTTGTCGTGGGCTTTGATGGCAAGGGTAAAGTATGTACTGTTGGCAATTTAATCTCTAGTTTTTAAGTACTTCTTTCTGCAATTATCATAATATACTAATTTATAGTGAATAAAGTTGAAGTGTTTTTTTCTAAAAGAACTAAACCCCTGATAAAAGGGGAGAAGAAAAGATAGGACAGACTCTTTCAAGTGGAATCAACAACATCCAGGAGCATAACATTTTCTAGAAATAAAGGGGTAGGGGGTCAGGTCAAAGGTGATGTGAAGGACCATTTATTCATTGAGATGGCTTTGCATAAAACAAGATATTCTGCAAACAGGGATATTTTCAAAATTGTGAAGAAATCATGCAGCTTTGTATTGGGAGACATAACTGTATGTTGGAGATATGTAGAGAACAAAATACAAGTTAGCTTATTATGGCAACTTATGTAAAGGGAAGCTTGGGGAGGCCTGTCTGTCCATGCTGCCCTGCTATGTTGTTACATAGTATTATACTTCTATGTTAATTGTTGGCAAAGACAAATAAATATGCAACATTCACAAATATTGTCACCCAGGGAAAAAGAAATGAGAGTGCAGGAGGAGGTGGAAAAAACAGTTTAATACAGCACAAGTATAATATAGATAAGAAAGCTGACAGACATGTACAACAGTGACTAATGAATGCACCCTGATTTTGTTTGGGTATGTTTTCATTCCTATGTATGCAGCTGGGTCATTGGTGTTGTTCATACTTTGTACTGCCTCTAGATGTCACTGTTGTACAGCACTTAATTAACCAACGACCCTGCAATGAAAGGAGCAGCAGCTCAGACTCTGGAGTTAAAGAAACAGGTGAGGAAAATCAAATGTGGGCTTTATTGCTAGCTATGGTCTGCCTGCATGCTATCACTCTGCCACAGTGATTAGGTATTCTGAAACTTTACTTTTCTTCCTTTTTGTCAGGGTGCCCTTTTTGTGAAACATATACTTGTAATTTCCCACTTCAGGGAGAGTTGCAAGCATTACTGGCATTTGCCAAAAAAAAGGAAAAAAATGTATTATCTCTGAGCGAACCTTCAGTGCAATTATTTTATTTTACTTTTTCTTCCAATGACCTCTTTTGTAAAGCACATGCCATCATTTGAAGACATTTGATTATCTGTTCTTGTTTTCAGAGTAAGTTCAACAGGCAAGAATGCTATCCATTTTCTGGTACAATTTGTGAGAGTACATTAACATAAGATTTTAAAGAAGAATTGTAAAGATAACAGGCATTTTGGGTAAAGATCATGGATGACATGATGCCAGTGGGACAGCTGTAAACTGCTGAGTTGCTGTAATGAGTGTCCCTCTCCTACTTTCTGTCCTGTTCTACGCTTGCTTGAAGCATGCCTTAATTGCTCAAGTCATCACCACTGTACCATTGAGTCTGCCGATATGTTTTGTGGCCCTACAGCCCTTTGTGTAAATAGCATTTATTGAAGTGGAGCTTGACATCTTTACGTATGCTTTGAATTCCCCACCTAGGCAGCTGCAGTCCATCCCCTTCTTCCCTGTGTATTCTATGATTTTAACATCATGCCACAGCTTACAGGGGCCCCTGGCAATGCACTGTGCCCAGGATGCACTGTTCCTTTCATATTCTTCTTCCACTATATCGAATATGATGTCATCTAAAGTATATCTTCACATTCCAGCTTCCCTGTTCCCATAAACATTTTGCTAATTGCAACCACATTATCACTTCTGTATACTTACTGGAGGTGGACAACCATTCCATACCAGAGGCCAGTGATGAAGTCAGAATATCTGGAGTCCACCCCTTTTCCCCCAACCATACCTCTCAACTGGCCAGATTTTCAAAGAATGTTCAGAATTTTCTCTCATATTTTTGGTCTGTTCCTTATAAAAGTTTTGGTTTTCTGGCAAATCATTCAGGATTGCATACAGAAAATAATGGCAGACAATTAAGATTCCGACTACATACCCTTCAGAAAATTAATACAAATGCAAAAACTGTTATGCTATCAACTTTCTATGTTTGTAAGAGCAATATGTAAAAATTGTCTGTATTTTAGGGCTTTTGTCCCCCATTATTTATAGCTTTATCCTGATTTCTTGTGCTAAAAGGTTGAGAGGTATGCCGCCAATATACTGTTAGCTTTTGTACCTCCCCTTTCCCACTGCATTGTGTAGATCACTCTAGGGATACGTATGGCTGCTACAATCTTTCTCTCCTCTGTGGTCCTAGGACAGCTCCTATCACCATATATGTCTACATCAGATCATGAAAGTACATAAACTTGTACTTTAGCTCAGACTTACGTCCACCCTGAATGCCATACCAAGATCTGTCTACCCAGAATGCTATATGAAGTCTCAACAGAGAGTGCTTCCTTCTATAAACAATCTCTTGCAGTTGCAGTTAGCGGAGAGTGCTGATAAATATGGCTGAAATACTGAGGCATCCATACCATATAGTTTCTTTAGAGTGGCTCGGTGGAGTAGTGTAGCACTATTTTGATCACAAACAGCACTGTACATGCATGTTTGTGTTTTGTTTGGCAGAGAGGTTGCAAGCTACGCTATCACACCCATCTTCATGTGGTCACTAAGTAGGCTGGTCATTGTGTCCAAGCATTTTGCTTGACAGTAATATCATGAACAGAGCTGATTAGTGAAGTGAATCCTGCTGCAGTCCATGGGGTTTGGGACTGCAAAGTTGTAACCTAACTGCCACCCACCTTCCTCAGTGAGCTTCTTATTGACGTCACTGTTTAAGGTCGACCCTCACACTGTTAATATTCCCATAACCTCTTTGAGGTAGGGTTAAAGACCTTGGTGAAGTCGGGTTGTACCGCATCCATGGGCACGTTCATATGCATTTCATTGGTAATCCAGCCATGGAACTGAATCAAGTCTAAATGACAAGACACCTAGTACATGAAGACACATTAATGGCCATCTACCTGGGAATTAGCATCTAGCAACTTTGTGATTTATACCATTTTCTCATCTTCCACAAAAGTATGTCGTCAACTAAGATAATCTCCGTAGAACAGAATATCAAATTTAAATTTAAATTTAAAATGAGATTTTTATAGAACTACATTTCTTGACATATAAAAAATTACAGACTCTGGCCAAGGGTGAATTGGAGCTAAAAAAGTGTTTGGGGCATTTGTGACATTCAGTTTATTAATGTACCAATAATTAATTAGCTAAGATATGCCTATATATACACAAGTCAACAAATACAGTTGGAGAAGGTAAAATACAAAGGGAGGAATTGTCCGCAGTGATGAAGGGCAGCAAGAATGTACAGGAACTGGGTTACTTTAGTTCTTTAGAACAGGAATGGAGTTACTCTTACCTTATGCTGATAGTTGCTATTAACTTATTAAATGAGAGACTTAACCAGTGTTGCAGCTGTAACTTTAAAATAAGTCCTTCTGCCACAGAATGCATCTTATATTTATGCAAGTTTATATAAATAATTTAGGGGCAAGCAGAGGCAACATCTATCACTGAGCAGTCTGAGAACATACAAGCCCGCATTGTACTCCACCAGAAGTTGAACCCAGGCTACCAGTGCTGCACTCAGAGCTCTGTGTACCATACAGCCAGCTAGTGAGACACTTACCTTAGACTTCATAATCCATGTTGGTTCCAGCATTGCCTCCAGATCATATTACACCAGATTGTTCATGATATTTTAAGCTGTTCATTGTCACTGCTCAGAAACAGTTTTATTCTTTCCTCTTCATTAGACTATCAAGGCTCCCTCCATACCTCTCAACCTCTTAATTCAAGAAATTTGGACAAAGCTAATAATAATGGGGGTGGAGATGGCAAACGCCAAAAAATAGGGACAAATTTTAAATATTGCTCTTTTAAACTTAGAATGTTGCTAGAAAAATAGAGTGTGGGTTAGTGTGCATTTCTTGAAGGATATGAAGTCTGAAACGTATGAGGAAGAGACCAAAAATATGAGGCAAAAATCTGGACATTTTGCAAAAATCCG
The DNA here is from genome assembly GCF_019279795.1 of Protopterus annectens. Lineage (NCBI taxonomy): Eukaryota > Metazoa > Chordata > Ceratodontiformes > Protopteridae > Protopterus > Protopterus annectens. The sequence continues at coordinate 1,224,943,237 of NC_056747.1, read as the reverse complement.
GACAGTTGAGAGGCACGCTCCCCCACTGTTGCTCCACTGATCTCATTATCCACTTTTTTCTAAGCACTTTATAGCTCATTCTTTTCCTTTGGGGCAAGAGTCAAGTCCAGACAATGATGCTATCATTCCCTGCGGGATCTGGGCTAGGTCTGTAGTTTGATCCTAATATTTCCCTGCACATGCTCAGTCATGTCTTTGAGGATGGATATGCAATAGGCATTGCATGAGACTTTTAGCTGCTTCCATGACTGACATCAACGTATAGATGCCACGGCTACCTTGAGGCAAAAGCCTCCGTTAACTCTCCAGTTTCCAAGAACAAGGAACTTGAATGAAGCTTACATTCCTGGACGTGTATCTCTACCCTCCTACCGTAAGACAAGTAAGCAGGTTAAACTAGTGCAGTCCGTTGCTTCCGTAGTAGGGGCTGCTAATCAAGTCCGATGACTTGGATTATGGTCTGGCTTCTGCATCATATTACCAACATTATTTAGAAAAAAATGGAATAATAAAAACACAGAACATAAAAGCAAAGAATATGTTAAAAAAGAGGCATACCCCCACTACGTACACTTCCATGTTCTCATAACTTTACCTACTTCATATCTATTTTCCATTTTGCTATAACCTAGCAAGCTTTCAGCTCATCATATTTTCAGGTTGTGCATGTTTCTTCTGTTATGTCTTAAGGTGTAGTATTACTTCTAAGCATAACTATTTCTGACTCCTAGTTTTCACTAGGCATTTGTTCGATTCACTTGACTCCATCTATATCTATATCTCTCTCTCTCTGTGTGTATATATATATATATATATATATATATATATATATATATATATATATATGTATGTATATATATATATATATATATATATATATATATATATATATATACATATATATATATATATATATATATATATATATATATATATATGGATCTAGGACACTTGCTTGAAAAACAAGTGTCCGAATCCATATATACCGATCACAGTTTAACGAAACCGCTTTAATCGAAAAAGCGCTTCCGTTAAACTGTGAAAAAAAAAAAAACACTAATTAAATGTTTTTGAGGGGGGGGCTTTGCCCCCCACACCCCCCCCTACTTAAATATTCTCACTCCAAGTTCGCACTACAGTGAAGTAAAGGAATATTCCCTTACACGCACCACAGTGCAACCGGCACACCATTCACACATACCCGAAACTGCTGCTTTGATGAACAGCAATTTCGGGTATGTGTGAGCGCGAATTTGACTTTTGGTGAAAGTTAAATTCGCGCAAGTGTCCGGGTTCCATATATATATATATATATATATATATATATATATATATATATATATGAATCACCTTCATTTCACCGACACTCATTTAGTCGAAAATGATATATGGCCTATTCCCCACTGTAGAGCGATCCTGGAGTTAGAATATATACTAAAGGGTGTGTGTGGGGGCAATGGGGGGTGTGGGGGGCAAAGCCCCTCACATACTCGGATTCTATAATGGTTTGTTGGTAATAGTTATTCATTGCACTTGTAAGAATGCATCTGTATACTGTAAAACGTTTATGATATGTGGGGGGTTTCACCCCCCCACACCCCCCTTGCTATATATTCTAACACCAGGGCCGTTCTACAGTGGGGAATAGGCCATATATAATTTTTGATGAAATGAGTGTCGGCGAAATGAAGTGTCAGTGAAATGAAGTGTCAGTGAATTGGGCCTGCTGACTTGGTTGTCGGTGAAATGAACTATCGATGAAATGAAGGTGACCCATATATATATATATATATATATATATATATATATATATAGATTCATGTTACTTGAACGAAACGCCACTTCACCAACACTTATTTTACCGAGACAAAATCACCGACAGCATAAATAAACGAAAAAACATTTAACCGACAGTTAATTCATCATATTAACATTCCGTGGCTCAAGTGCATGAAGTAATATCCAGTTTTTCACTTGTAATGGTTGCTATAAATACTAATGTTACATTCTACATTGTTTTACTTTGTACCACTTACAAACACAAATGGATGAGTTCTAGAGGATTGGTCCTGGTGTTTTAGGGAATATATGTCAAACTGTGCCGTCTCAACTTAGCAAAGAAATGCTTGTGATAGACGGATTCCTCTACCATTTAGAAAGAAGCAGAAATAGCAGGAAGTACTGGGGATTTCAGTTCAAAGTTTCCGACAAGTGCACAGGTAAAGCTGTCACTACAATAGTTGCTGAAGGTGAATGGCTAGAGAAATCAGTGGCTCATAACCATACAGGTAAACCTGGTGAAGTACAGAAATATGTAGTTTGTAATGATGTGAAGGAAAGAGCTAGGTTAAGCAGAGATAACCCCTGTTTAGTAGTAGACGATGTTTTAGCATCCACTTCTCTTTCCACAATACATGAAGTACCAGGTAGAAAAGCGCTATTACAGCAAGTTATTTGTGTAAAATCGAAAGTTTTTCTAGCAGAGAGAGATGACACTAACATTGAACACGATAGACTTTGAAAAGTTCCCTTTGAAAAGTGGATTGTTTCTTAGCAAATGTTTAAGTGATTCAAGTACAGGAACAACTGTAGTTGTATTTTGCATGTTGAATAACTTGTATGATTTAAGTACAGCCACAATTTGGCTTATGGACAGCACTTTCTTTTGTAAGGGTGTCTGCTGTCGTCAATTATATAATGTTCACGATTTAGTGAACTTCAGCAGTTACAGTAAAGCTATCCCTCTTGTGTACTATTTAATGTCTAAAAAATCTTTGAAGTCATACAACTATATGTGGCATGCTATTTACCATTTATTGTCGGAGAATGACTTTGAACCTGCTGTACGATACGTTTTGTCCGACTATGAAATTGCAACTATGAAAAGCATACGCCTGAATATAAATGGTGCTGTGTCAAAAGGTTGCCTATTTCATTTCGGGCAAAATTTATGGTGTAAAGTTCAACAACTAGGTCTTTGTCCATTATATAATACTAACATGACGTTTCAGTTGCATGTGAAAAGCTTGGTAGCGCTGGCATTTGTGAATGAAGAGTTTGTCATCGACACATTCCAACAGTTAAAAGATATCTTTCCAGCAGAGGGGAGAGAGCTTTTATGATACTTCTCTGATTGGTACATATTTGGGAAATTAAGGAAATTTAGCACCAGGACTAGTTCTACTATGAGGTTTCTACCTTTATTTCCAGTCTCATTCTGGAATATTTCAGAACCGAATCAGCTATTCCTCCCGAGAACACAGAATAGCGTGAAGGCGTGGCATAGACATTTAAAGTACTTACTGAGTGGCAGAGGGACTGATTTGGCTGTTTTACTTAATGTGCTTACAAGGGAACAAAACAGGATAGACGAGTTTACTGTTAATGGCCACTGGTATACCATCATCCCCAAAACAATGTAAGTTAATGAAAAGACAGTCACAGTTTGCAACTATTCTTGAAAATAAAGATTCATACAGTCATTTGGAATTTGTTAAAGCCATTGCTAAATTGCTGAAACTTTAAAATTACTGCAATGCATAGTGGACTATTGAGTGCTGACGTGAATGCACTCATGTTTTGGAAAGGTGTTCGTGGATGAAATTTCACTGATTTGTTTATTGACGTGATTGCATTATTTGGAAAGTATTTATTTGGTTGGAATGTGCAATGTGTACACCGCTCTACAGGAAGTGCTATGATTTCAGATGATTAACGGTTGCATTTTGCAGAGTTGGGAGTTGTTACGTGTTGCACTATTATCGTTGATATGTATGCTGGTGATTTAAAATTATATGACACAGGCGTCGGTGAAGTGGTCTTTCAGGTTTTTAAAGGTGTCCATGATTTTGTCTTAGTAAAATAAGTGTCGGTGAAGTGGCATTTTGTTCAAGTAACATGAAGCCATATATATATATATATATATATATATATATATATATATATATATATATATATATATATATATCCTATCTATATCAAACAAAGTTTAGCATTCTTCAAGAAAAATCTTGATGATTGGATGGGAGATAGGAAATTCACCCCAGGGATCACTTCTGTGGCTCTGCTCGACAGTGGCACAGGAAAATAATTTTCTTGGGTGGCGAAAGCCAGGGTACCTTTTGGTTAGGCTTATATAGGCCCTAGGGCCAATAGCCTAGTACCTACCTATGAACAAAAAGTATTCACTCGTGAATGTTTGCTCATCCAAATTATAACTATATATATATATATATATATATATATATATATATATATATATATATATATATATATATGGGTTCCATACACTAGATTGAATTTTCACTAATTCGAAATAGTGCATGGAATGCTCACTGCAGTGAAAGTGCACTTAATCGAAAGTGCACTTATGCGAAGTTCAATACAATGAACGGGTGTTGTACTGAACTTTCGTGCAGTACTCACGGACCTTAGGGTTAGGGCAAGGGTCATAGTAAGGGGATAGCCCATAGGGCTATCCCCTTACCATGACCCGTGCCCTAACCCTAAGGTCCGTGATGACTGCAGCGCAGTGAAGGACATAGCAATGTCCTCCACTATGGTGTGATAGGTATGAACCTTAGGGTTAGGGCATGGGTTAATGTAAGGGGATAGCTTTACTAACTATCACAACTAACACAGTCGAAGATGATAATGTATGATCAGTTGTACTAGCTTTCTTGCCATTCATCCACTTGAATTTTCAATAACATATATGTATACTGTACGTATAGATAGATAGATAGATAGATAGATAGATGGATAGATAGATAGAGACATCAGAGCTGTTTTTTTTTTCTTCTGAAGTCAAGAGCCAGACGTAAAGAACATTAAAGTGTAGACATTGTCTCAGTCACTGCACAGGCTCAGATTGTGCCTGCTTCCTGATGAGGCAGTCAGAAATGTTTAGGTTATTATTAAACACTAAGGATGATATGTCACATGGCAGTGCTGGCAGATGACACCATAGGCAGTCCTAGTGTATATACATAACAGTACATATTGAAACATCAAGAGAAGAAAAGAGAGATAAAGGGTAGAAAAAAACAGGCAAGAAGAGGGAAGAAACACAGGAAGCAAAGTGAAGGTGTGTTTTTCTAAATTTTTTTCTGTATCTCTCCCCCATATTTTCACAACAGGTTTTTTTTTTTAATTTAGTAAAGCACTATGTTAGAAAACACTATTTTCTTGTATTGGTTGCAAAAATATATTTACAGAAATACCCCTCAGTCCCATTTTCATGTTAAAAAGTATGTCAGTCTGGCCTTAATAACTTACAGAGCTGAACATTACAAGGTACATACTGAGTTTATATATAGAGTTATATATTGAGGCTTTTCTATAGCAGCCATATTGAGGCTTTTCTATAGCAGCCATATTGAGGCTTTTCTATAGCAGCGTGCTCAAGAGAGTTTGTATCTTAGACATAACTATCTTGTATCCATCCATCCACAACCGCTTTTTCCCATTTTTGCACATGGGGTTGGGGTGTTACTTAACAGTGGCAATCATCTACAGCTAATTAGACATTATCTGAATATTTATTTACAATGCACTGCACGTTTTTTTTTTTTTTTTTTACAGTTTTTAATTTAGTTTTTAACTGTATAAACCAATAAACACAAGTACCTATCTTCAGGGATGACCCCAGGACACTGTCAGCTTAAGTGACATAGTCAGAGTTACATTGTAGGCAAAAGGAGGTAGAGGGAACCAAGCCACCATAATAGGCTATAGCCTTATTGCCTGCTCTAAACTGAGTTGCTTTCAGCAGTAATGGGCAGGACAGTCTTGTTCAGGACTGTGTAAGCCTCTAACCTGTGTCTTTTGACTAGGGCTAAATATTCTGACTGGCATTCAGTGTAAGACACATGTATTGTGTATTGTAGGTGTAACGCATGGTTGGTTTTTACATACTTATAGGGATACAAATGTGGCCCAAACCTATTGCCTAAGATAAATGTGGATGTATTTATAACAGATGGAGGATAACTGAGATTCTGCCTCAGGTGTTTACAAAAATGTGTTCTCAGAGATTACTGGTTTCCCAGGCTAGGGGGCTATTACAAGTGTTCACATTTTACCTGCTGACATGTGTTCATTCAAAATGACTGACATTTACCCCAAGGTGATATGACCCTGGGGTTGTTAGATTGTGTATATAGGGATGGGTGGTATGAGGAGGCAATGTCCCCAGGAAACAGCTTATATTTTTTTAGTGTCTGTGAATAAGCATTGGGTGGCTTGTTGAGTGAATGTATGTCAGATGACATTCAATGGCTGTAAACAGATCTCCCAAGTACTACAAATTTAAAGAAAAGCTGGGAACTTTCTGCTCCTGTCACACACAGCCTAACCTCCCAGTACATTTTTTTTTAAATTTTACAAGAAATATTTATTGTTTAAGACCTATTGGCTTTATTTCATTTTCAAAATTGTTATGTACAGAAATCAAAACTTCAAAGTGCCACCAGGGTATCTTTAATGTTAAAACAAAACAATGCTGCAGATGTTTGCTTACCAAGTCAGACTTAACAAAAATGAAAACAAATCTGCAGGCAAAACAAAAAAAAAAAGGATTTATATTCTTAAAATCACAAAGAGAACATGATGCTTTTGGGGTGTGAAGCTTTAAGTGTTCACCCTTTTTAAGAACATATTACAGTAAACTCTCAGTTAACCAGAACTCAAGCAACTGGCAAAAAAAAAAAATGTGTTGCACTTTCTGTTTCCCTCCCGCAGAAACATACCTTACGTTTTTACAGTTATAGAGTTTTAAAAAGGAAGATAGGAATAAATTCCTTCTCTCCCCAACCTGAGAACAAGTCAAACCAAACAAATAGTATAGGGTACAATATTAGTCAGGCCTATTTTTAATAGTAACTCTCAAGCAACCAGAAACTACATTTATCTGGCATCTACCAATCCCCATGGGTGCCAGTTAACTTATATATATGTAGTTATTTAGGGGAAAATTAATATTTCAGGTGGTGCCAAATGACTTACTAACTTACAGAAAAAAATGCATAAATATACTAGAATACCACATTAGGTGATTTCTGATGAAAAGAAGCCACTGGCCTAATGAGGCTAACCTGGTCAACAAAGTGTATATACATGCATACATTAGAAAACAAATAAATTAAAGCTGTATCCTTAAATGTTTAATAATTTAAAGACCTGCTGCTACATACATTGTTACAGCAGTCAGAATGAGTGTTGCTTTTAATTGTGTGCATAATTCTGAACTTTAGATGTAGTAATTCCACTGACTAAAAGATTCCATTTGGATTGCTGATACCTGTTCAAGAACTCTGTAAGTTTTGTTGTATCAAAGATTTCAGAAGTCAGACTTTTGGTGTTCATTTCTCACAGGTTCTCATGGAAACAGCAACCACTAAATATGTTTTTTAAATCAAATGCTTTATTAATGTTATAACTTTATAAAACACCACATAGGAAGTGAAACAAAATATTCACATATTTTCCTTCCCCGTGCTTAGGTTCCTTACTTCAGTGATAGGCAGTATTAACTGTAAATCCAAATGAACTACAACTGTCCTCCACATTGACAGGTATTTTACTAACTGCCATAGATTCCTGTAAAATAATAATATCTTGACAATGAAGCATATCAAAAGTGGGTTAATGGGTACGTTCTGTGCAGAGATGTAAATCTTCCACTATCTAGCTAGTTGCAATTTCACTACACTCCCCAATATACACATTACTTTTGACAACCAAACATTTTGCCTTTTCCTTCTACAATGCCCAGTATCCAGAATGCAATGAATATTTAAAGGGTATTGCACTTGTAGGACAAGTTGGGCAAAGACACCTCAGGTTGGGGGAGGGAAAGCCTGTAGTACAGAGGATGAGTGCATGACCTCTTAGCTTAGAGCAATGATGGTGAAGCTTTTGGTTTGGCGTGTCAAAAATTCAGAAAATGCCTAACTTGACTCTGCTGGTGTGCCACCCCCCCCCCAAATAAAAATAAATAAAAAAAAATATATAAATAAAATAAATAAATAAAAATAAAACAGCATAGCTCTCAATACATCAGGGACAAATTTAGAAATAAGAGACATGGACAGTTTTAAACTACTAGTACTATTAATTTGAGGCAATGACAGAAAAAAATGAACGTGAATTAATATACATTTTCTGAAGTAAAATAAGTCTATAAATCTAATTATTGTCATTATTACATGTAAAAAGTCACCAGTTTTAGGAGGGATTAAGAGTGAGAGTTGAGAGGAATGTAAAACAGCACACTCTTAGAAATGCAGACTACTTGCCCTTTGCAGATGTGTAACCGCAAAGAGAAAACAATGTCAGCACTGCCCTTTGCAGACTGTATTGAGACAGTATATCAAAATAGTCTTTGAGGTTAATAACTTCCTTACCTCTGCAGCAGTGTTGTTGGACTGGCTCCTGGAGCAAAATAATTCAATGCACTTCACATGAGCAATGAATGCAAAAGTAGTTTCTTTGGTAACTCGGGTGTTGGTGAATGCTGGTGTGTCACCCAAAATGTGGCGTGTCACCTTTCACATGTGCGTTAAAGCTTCGCCATCACTGGCTTAGAGACCTCAACTAGCAGGAAACTGAACTGATCTGGCAGTTTACAGAAGCAGTATGTGGAAGAAAATGGATGTTGTAGATTAGCAGAAGTAGATATTCCAGTATCTCAGGATGTTTTCCTACACACTGTCTGTGTGTTATACAACCATGGAGATGATGGTATACCAAACCAGATGACAGGTGATACTTTTTGAAATGGGGGGTGGGGGTGGGGGGAGGTCACATTTCAGAGCATGTCAGGATAATAGCAATTCCATGATCTTTGATATCATGGGATAGACACACATATACAATGCTTTAGCTCCAAATTTAGAGAAGTTCTGGAGTTTGCTTCATATATTCGCAGAACAGTAAAATGAAAAAAAAAAAAAGAACACAGAACACCGTAACACTGTTACCAGATGGCAATACCAATGGTAGACAAGAAAAAAAGCAGTACAGAAAATAGATTGTTTATATTCTGTACACTGATGACTTGCATTAGAGATTAAGTTGGATGACTGGGTTTAGCTTTCAATGAAATGTGCATATGAGTGTGTGTGTTTGTCTCTGAATGTGGTTTGTTTGGGTGGGGTTGATGTGCCAAAGGATTGTATCCTTCTCTGTATGAAAGATAAGGGCAGTTAATAACTGCTGTACAATTTCAGTTTGGTAAATTAGTAGTTTGCTTACAGGCCAGATGTTAGAGGGACTGCATTTATTTAGCTGTAAGCAAATCCGTGGTGTTATGTTACAGTACAGCAAATCCGTGGTGTTATGTTACAGTACAGCAAATCTGTGGTGTTATGTTACAGTACAGCAAATCCGTGGTGTTATGTTACAGTACAAATGATCATCAAGGGATTGGAAGAAATGGAGTTTTCATTTTTTTTTTGGTGATCTTGGGCATTTCTTGACAGTCAACTTCTAAAACTACTACTTTCTTTGTTCTGTTTCAACTATAAAATGTTCTATGTTATGCCTACATGCGGGTCCACCAACTGTATTAACACTAGGTAATTTATGAGCAACTCCAGTCCAAGATTAAGAGAAATTATATGACAATACTAGGTTGGTGTCACCTATTGCAAACACTGTAGATATTTTAATCCCAGCTCTTCTGCATCCGCTGTTAGTTCCAACTTGTACTTGTATAGCTACCACAATTTTGATATGCACAACTGACCTTACCCTTGCATGTGTGCCCCGAACTAACAAATGCACAGCTTAATATATACCCTGCACATTTAGTCAATCCTTCTGCTGACGTATGCAATGAATCCCTCCAATACAGATATTTTAATTGACTAATTTGTGATTTGGGTAGGCTGAATCATCCATCTCTCTTTTTACCTGCAGTGATTCAGGGTGGTCATTTATCCCAATAAACAACACAATAAGACACCTGTACACCCTGGAATGCATTGTGCAAACATGAGAGGCAGGAGATATGGAGAGCATCATATACTATTGAATCTGAAACAGCAGACCATTTTAGATAAAAACTGACTGCAGCTGAGCTCATAGTGATACTAATATAAGTAATGCAAAGACACAATACAATGAAATGTATTTACTACAAGTATAATGAAAAGCTGTAATAATGCACAGAGTGAAGAATTCAGGAATAAGCAGCGAAAAGCAACAAGAAAGGTGGATCGAGAGAGGGAGAAAGAGAAAGAGAGACGGAAGGCAGATTGGAGGTGTATGGAAAGCTTTGCAAAATAAGAAGTCTGGAGATGAAAATGAATCAGTTGTAGGTGGCATTAACAGAGAGAAGGGTAGATATCACACAAATGTTGGAAATAGGAGTGAAAGACAATAGGCACAGGGATGTAGCTATACCTGGGTACAAAATGAATGGGTGGGGGTGGAAAGTAGTGTAGGAGGGATCAGTGATAAATTGATTGCATTTATTGCTGAGTGATGGATATAAGGACCAATGAGAAGAGGAGAAGGGTAAAAGCTGATATAATGTGTCTAAAAATAGTCAATGAGTGAGTTGGAGCAATAATGGGTTGGTACAATGTGCAGACATCTGGACACCAGGGAGGAAGATGTAGCTAAATTATAGGGAAAGTGCTGAGCTTGAAAGAAAAAGGGATTATAATAATAATGGAATAACTTGGTGATTGTAGTGGTATATATATGTGGGGGGGAGGGTCAGCATCATCTGTTAAGAAGGAATCTGCACTGGTACATCGCTCAGTGAGATTAGGTTCTACACAGATAGAGGGGAACCAGCAAAGAAGAAGGGCTTATTGGGTTTGGTCCTAAGAGAGAAAGGGTAGTGAGAAGAGGCAGTTACTAGCAAACAGTCATCATGCTTCAGTATGGTTATTGTTAGCAGCAGAAAAAAAGGGAATAATTCCAGAATGAAAATTTGAGACTGCTGTGGGATAGCTAATGGAAAGCTGAGTGATATTGCTGTTTGGCAGTTAGCACACAGGGTTAAGGGCATGAGTTGCTACAAGCAATAGGATGGAATCCTATAGTTCATAGGTGTATCCTAAGCTAATGGCCATTGTGGCCCTAAAAGCCTAGCTGTACAACCCAAATGTGACCCATAAATTTGATTTATATTTAATTAATAGGGGTCTATTTACTGACTGCCCCTGTCCCTTAGAGACAAAGGAGCCAGACCAGGGGTGAATTTCCAATTACTAATCCATAGGTCCAAGTTATGATTAAATAGGGCTAGGGAGGAACGCTGCTTCACATGGATGGAGAGTCTGTTCCACAAAATGGGAATTCTCTGAGAAACACATCTGTCTGTCCAACATGTAATATTTATGTTGCAAGAAAAATGTAGGCCTTTTAATTTAGTAGTTCTGATGCTGCTTGTTTTGTGAATGTCATTAAAACAGGGTCCAGGGATGCCTTGTATGTCAGGCAAAGGTAAGTTCTCAGAAGTTTGTATGATGCAGAGTAAAGAGACAGGGCTTTGAGGCAATCAGAGTAGGACATTATATGTACTACCTGTATTCTTTTAGTAAGGAACCTTTGTGGATGTTCCATTTGCTGCATGTGTCTGGTCAGGTACATACTGAAGGGGCATTATACTCTATGATGGGCTTAATGAGGACTGACTACAGTAGTATGATGACCTCTCTGGACCTAGATGCCATGCTCTTGCTTATAAGTTCAGCAACATAGAAGGGTTTTCTTACTATCTTGGACACATGGTGGTGAAATGCTAGATTACTAGTGTAATATCAACTTTTAAGGGTGTTTTATTGATAACGTAGTTACCCAGAATGGCAGACTTCCCAAAAGATACTATAATGCATTTCTTGGTACTGAGATTTAATGCAAGGCTTTGGCACCAAGCTTTTGTCTGTATTAGAAATATCAAAATCCTGAAGGGTGTTCTTGTCTTGGGGGATTCAATGACTCCTCCCAGTTTGCAATCATCTGCAAACTTGGTTAGCCAGAGGCTCTTGACATTGGCTTTGACATCTGAGAAGTAGTTGCCAAAGAGAAGTGGGCCTAGCACAGAGCCCTGGGAGACTCCACTGTTGATCAGACTCTTGTGGAGGTAGCTTCACTGATTCTAACCTCCTGGGTCCTAACAGTGAGCCAGCTAGCTATCCAGAGTGTTATAAAGGGGTTTGTAACTAGTTCCGTAAATATGTTGACAGTGCCCAAGTGAAGTATTGTATCAAATGCTTTAGCCAAATCTAGGTAGGTAGTATGCACAGTTTTCCCATCATTCATTGCCTTAGTGACCTTCCTTTGACAAAGCCAAACTGGAATGGATCTAGTCTCCTACGTCCTTGTTGATAATTTCCATGATAGTTCTTTTCATGGTTTTGCAAAGAAGACTAGTCAGATTAATGGGTCTGTAGTTTCCAGGATCTGTTGAAGGTCCTTCCTTATGAAGGGGATGACCATTGCAGTCCTCCATTCACATGGCACAAAGCTTGTTTTAAGACTTTAGTTGCAAGCAAAATTTAGATCTTTTAATCTAGTAGTTTTGATGCTGTTTGTTTTGTGGATAAGTCATATTTTAGACTATTTTGAAGGCATTCTGGGATGTTATCAGTGCCCACTGAGGCCATGCTCTTGGCTTTAGTGAGTAAAGTTAGTACCTGCACCCTAGTTAAAGTTGGAGGTTTTATGTTTGCGGGTATTATTGGGAGGTGAAAGGAGGTAAAGTTGGAAATGCTAACAGTTTCACTATATCACCAGGCTCAGTGAATGTGGCATCATAAACTACCAGTTCATCACATTGCTATATGCTGCTTTTGAGATTTTTGACCTAGCTGTAGAAGGCCTTATAGGTTCATAGGTAGGTACTAGGCTTTTGGCCCTAGAGCCAATATAAGTCTAGCCAAATGGTACCCTGGCTTTTGCCACCCAAGAAAATTATTTTCCTGTGCCCCTGTCAAGCAGAGCCACAGAAATGATCCCTGGGGTGAATTTCCTATCTCTCATACAATCATCGAGATTTTTCTTGAAGAGTGCTAATAAGGAGCTTTGTTTGATATAGATAGGTAGTTTGTTCCAGATTATGGGAAGTCTCTGAGACAGGAATCTATCCCTCCAGAATGTTTTGTTTATTGTGGTGACAAGGTTTAGGTCCCTAAAGCATGTAGCTCGGAGGGATTGGGATTTCTTTAAGTGGAGCATGTCCAACAGCTCTGGGTTTGACATAGCTTTGTATGTTAGGCAGAGATCGCCTCTGAGTAGGCGAAATGCGACAGAGTAAAGCTAGAGTTTTTTGAGACGGTCTGCGTAGGGCATCTGTTTGAAGATGGTAATCCTCTTTGTGAGGTATTTCTGCAGCCTTTCCAGTTGTTTTAGATGTCTTATGAGATACATACCAAAATGGGTGTTGTATTCCATAATGGGTCTAATGAGTGATGACTAGAGGGGAACAATGACCTCTTTTTTCCTGGATGAGAAACATTTTGTGATGAAATGTGCCACGTAGAAGGATTTCCTGACTACTGTGGTGATGTGATTATCAAAGGAGAGACTACTGTCAACCTGTGTCCCAAGGTCTCTTATCACACTTTTGGTGTTAAGTAGATTATCACCTATGTGGTAGTTCATGGGTACAGAGTTCTTACCAAAAGGGATGACAATGCACTTTTTGGCACTGAGCTTGAGGCCATGGCTTTGACACCAGGCATCTGTCTCAGTGAGGCCCTTTTGTAGGATGTCCACATCATTAGGAGTTTTGATTATGGCTCCTAGTTTGCAGTCATCTGCGAACTTTTTTAGCCAAAGACCTTCTGTGTTAGCCTGTACTTCAGAGAAGTAGATACCAAACAGGAGAGGACCCAGGGCTGAACCCTGTGATACTCCACTTGTCACTGGTCTGAAGTTGGATTTAGAGTCTGCTACTTCCACAGTGTGGGTTCTGTCAGTGAGCCAGTTGGCAACCCATCTTGTGACATAGGGATTTATACCTAGTTTAGTGAGTTTATCTATAATTCCAGAGTGGGGGATGGTGTTGAAAGCTTTGGCGAGATCTAGATAGGCTATGTGAACCACCTTACCCTCATCTACAGCTTTGGGGACCGCTTCAAAGAAGTCTATCAGTATTAGGAGACATGATCTGCCTTTTACAAACCTGAACTGGGCAGGGTCCAGAGTTTGGAAATTACCAATGTCATCGTTTATAAGTTCCATAGCCTTGCAGACCAGGCTCGTCAGGCTGATGGGACGGTAGTTCCCAGGGTCAGTGGTGGCTCCCTCTTTGTGGAGTGGGATAACCATTGCTGTGCGCCATTCAGTGGGCACAAAGCCTGAGGTGAGGCTATGATTGAACATGGTACTTAGGTGGGGTGCCAGTTCGTTCTTTAGTTCATGTAGAATGCAGCATGGGATGTTGTCAGGTCCCATGGATGCTGTGTTCTTGGCTTTGGAGAGTGTGTTTTTCCTGTGCAGCCATGATTAGAGGAACTTTGCATTCTTTCTGTATAGAGATGGGCCCTTTAGGGGGTGAGAGAGGGGTGAAGTTAGCACTGAACCTATCTGCCAGGATGTTGGCAATATCAGTTGGCTCTGTATATTTAGTGCCATTGTGCTGTAACTCAGAGCAGATCTGAGTGTTGCCATTGAGATTCTTGACATAGCTATAGAATGCTTTGTGGTTGTCTTTAGAATCAGTGGCAATTTTGTTTTTGTAACTAGCTTTGGAGGATTTTATGAGGGATCTCACCTTCTTACTGAGGCTGACCAGAGAGTTCCTCTAATCATGGGATTTTACTCTTTTTTGCAACAGTTTCTTTCTTCTGTTGTAGAGTTTGTTTATGGCAGGGGACCACCAGATTGGCTTCCTTTTTTTGGAGGATGGCATCTTGGTTCTGTTAGGGATTGCACAATCCATGCACTCATGTAAGTGCTTATAGAGTGCATTTGTGTAGGATTCAGCAGTCGTACCTCTATTGTCCATCTGCATTTGTGTCATGAAGTTTGCCACTTCTGTCTTAAGAAGCATGAAGTTGGCTATGGAGAAATGTTTTACGGTGGTTTCCCTAATGGGGGTGGGATGTGGATGTCTAGGGTGATTAGCTTGTGGGTGGATCTGACCAACGAAGAACTGACCTCTGGTGTGGACAGTGGTTGCCCATGTTGGTTATGACCAGGTCTCGGATATTGTTGCCCCTGGTGGGAGTGTGGATAGGTTGATCCAAGGCGTTGGAATTTATGAATTCCAGAAAACTTTGAGCACAAGAGTTGGTACATGAGTAGTTTCCCCAGTTAATGGTGGGGTAGTTGAAATCACCCATTATTAGGGTGTTAGGTTGTACCCTAATATTTTCCAGTGTATCAAGAAATGAGGAGTGGAAATTTTGGGGCATGGTGGGGGATCTGTAGCAAGCTAAAATTTGGATTGCGGTCTTGTCCAGAGTTAGTTGCACTTGGATAATCTCGGATGCATTATGCTGTGCAGCTAGACTGGAGGTGTGGATATCCTTAATGAATATAGACACGCCTCTGCCTTCAGTGTTTCGGTCCAGGTCAGGAGGCCGAAAGGTGTGGTATGAATTATAGCCTGGTAATGCATGGGGTGCTCTCTGGAGCACTGAACCAGGTCTCTGTCACTGCACAGATGTCAATGTTCTCCATTTTAAGGAGTGCCTCGAGTGATTGCATTTTGAGGTTTACACTTCTAGCATTAAGTAGCATTACCCTCAGATTTTGCTTGCTTGTACCTGTTACAGTTGTGAATTTGTCATTTGAACCTTACCTAAAAAAGGCACTATAGGGGTGGCAAGAGCCTTAGGCAGTATCCAGAATCCCAAGGGCGACAGGTGCAGGCCATCTCTGGCAAAGCATCGTGGTTTGTCGATCATGTCATCCCAGGCAGACAGATACTGGATCCCCTTAGAATGACACCAGAAGCTTAGCCAATTGTTGAAGTCAATCATTTCGTTCTTGTATTGTGGTATCATTCTGGGTGATGGCAGGATGCTACTCAGGGCTAGGGTCATACCTGCCTGGGCTACAAGATCAGACAGCTCCTCCATGTCTCTTTTCATGTAGTCCAGGGAGGTACATCTCAGGTCATTCACATCAACATGGACAATGACAGAGTCATATTTGTACTTGTGGAGTGACCTGAGTGCATGTGTTATGTGGTGGATCCTGGCACCTGACAGGCAGCTGACAGTAACTTTCTTCTTGTTTAGCCTGGTGAGTGGAACATCAGTGTGCCTGACTATAGAGTCACCTATGAGTAGAGTGTTGATTAAGTTGTTATGCCTTATGAGCTGTGGTTGAGTGGCACACTGAGTTTGTGGGCTATGTGTCATTTGGGTTGTGTTGGGGGGTGGAGATTGCTTGCATTTCTGCATTGGAGGTCTCTGTTGCTTGGGTAGATTTTTATTGAGAGCCTCCGTGAATGTAGGTGTGTGTTTTGTGTTCTTATGTGTGTGTTTTGGTGGTGTAGGTTTTGAGGGACTATGTGATGTGTGGTGTGGTGCAAGTGTTTACCTTCTTCTCTTGACTGTCTAGTCCAGTCTTGGGTGAAGAGAGCTTTGCTTCCAGTTTAGCTATATAAGTCCATCTCTCACTGGTTGTAGTGTTGGGTGGTAGGAGGAGAGGGTTGTCTGTGTACATGAGGCAATTGCTGCATTGCCCCAAGATGCCCAGATTCATCAAGTAGACAGGAAAAAACACCGGGAGCTGACCCTTAGACATGTCTGGATAGGTGCTTATTTATTAAGTACTAAAAACTGTTTTCCTCTAGACAAGTGAGGAAAGTTGAGTGCTGTAGTAATTTGTAGCTTATTTAGTGCAATGAGTTCTGAACAAGTGCTGAGCTCAAAGAAACAGATTTGAGTGCTGAAACTAGAAAACTGGCTAGTTCTAATAAACAAAATTAAGCAAGAAGGCTTTCCTCCAACACAGAAAGGCTTGGGGGCTCAGAAGCTTACAAACAGTCCTGGATACAGCAAATCTGTATCTGGACTAGATTACTTACAGGAAAGACAGGAAACAAGCTCTTTCACCTGGGAGGATATCCTAAACTCAAAGTTGGCTTTGCTTGACCTAATTAGCCCTCTTAGTTACCTATTTACTTTGATGAGAGAGGTTTTATTGTTATGTGAATTAGCCTTCCTGATTTTTGCTATAAGTTGTTTTCCTTTTTTGTATATCCTGTTTAATTTGGGATGCCACTAAGGTGGTTTGTTTCTGAGGCTAGGTCTGGGCTTGCTTCTGGTAGGTACAACAGCCTCTATGCAGCCACTGACGTAGTTCTACAGAGTTTCTGAAAGCAATTCAGCATAGGCTGGTGTGTTGTTGGGGTTTGGAGGGGCATTGAATTTTAACAAATCATCACTTAATAACATGTAATTTGCCTTGGATTAGTTCCTGACTGCTACTGGTTTAATGGGATTATGGAGTTGATTTTGATTTTGAAGAAGACAGCTTTATGGTTGGACCTTACTGGGTATGACGATACACTGGCAGGAGGTGCAGCATGATTCTCCCACATTTTTGAGCACAAGGTCCAGTATGTTAGAGCCTCCTGTGGGCGTATTCACTATTTGATCAAGGGTGTTTGTATTTATGAAGTCCAGAATCTCTGTGCCTGTAAATTTGAGGCTGTGTTGGACTCTCAATCTACAGAGGGGTAATTAAAGTTTCCCATGAGTAGGGTGTTAGGTTGGATGGTAAATGTTATCAGTAGGTCTAGGTATGCATTGAGTGCTTTTTGTGGCAAGAATGATGACCTATAGCTGGCTAGGATATTGTATAGGATTTTGTCTATGGTGATCTGCACATGGAGGTACTCCAGCCTGTTGTCCTGTCTGACCACCATAGAGGTATGCTTGTTACTGATCTATACTGAGACACCTACACCTTTAGCCCTTCTCTGTGCAGCTACTGATCTAAAAGTGTGGAACACACTGAAACCTTCCACTGCTGGGGTATAGTCTGCAGCTTTGAACCATGTCTCAGTAACTGCACAGATATTCATATTCTCAAGTGTGAGGAGAGCTTGGAGGGGTATTTTTTTATTTATTTTACTTTTCATTTAGGGCCCTGACATTGAGCAGTAATGCCTTTAGGTTTGGTTGAGTTGATTTTGCTATGTCTGTAGATTTGTCAGTTTGGCACTGCCTAAAAAAGGCACCATGGGGGTGGATAAAGCCTTAGCCAGTATTCAAAAGCCTAAAAGGTAAAGGTGCAGACCATCCTTGGGAAAGCAACGTGGTCAGTTGACCATGTCCTCCTAAGATGACAAATATTGTATCCCTTTAGAATGACACCAGAAAGACAGCCATTTGTTGAAATCAGTCATTTTTGCTCCTATTGTAGCATCATTCTTGGTGATGGTAATATGCTGCTCATTGCCAAGCTCATACCAGCCTGAGACACATAGTCTGAAAGTTCTACAATGTCTCTCTTCATATTGTCCAGTGAGGTACATTTCAGGTCATTTACACCTACATGGACTACGATGGAGTCATATTGGTACCTGTGGGAGTAATGACTTGAGCGCATGCATGATTTGGTGGAGCCTGGCTCCAGATAAGCAACTTGCAGTTACCTTCTCCTTGTTCAGCCTGGTTAAAGGGGCATCAGTATATCTTACAATGGAGTCCCCTATGATGAGAGTCCTAGGAAGTGTTTATTTGCCTTACAGGCTTAGTATATAGGTCTACACTGAGAGTGACAGTATGGGTGCTGTTAGGTGGTGTTTTTTCTGAGTGCCTTTGGGCTTGCTTAGGTATAGCTTTGACAGTGAGTGGTCTAGTTGATCTTAGCTGTTCAGGAAGATTGCTTTTAAGTGCCTCAGCATACGTTAGTCTATTTGTGTGTTGTGTGCTATGCGAGATGGGTGTTGTGTGTGTGGTTTCGACAACCAGAAGAAGGTTAGCTTAATGGCTACGATATTTGCCTTACATACACAAGGTGCAGGATTTGATTCTCACATGGGTTAATTGGCTAGGCTTGAATTGGCCCACAAGGGCAGTTAGCCTAGTTCTACTCTATGAACCTATGGACCTGATGTGGACTTGTATGCGAGAGTTTAGCCTCCAGTATCGTTGTGTAATTACACTTACACATATACTGTGTCTGATTCCTTAAGGGTTACATGGTTGTCAGTAAACATGAGACAATTGTTACATTATCTGAAGTTGCCCATATCCACTAACCGGACTACAGAGAAGTTAGAAAATTGCATATCCATACTGTCCAGTCCTATGATTTGTGAGCTACAAGGGGGTGGTGTATTGGGGCTAGAAGGCTATTAAGGGTGCTTTGTTTGTGCAGATTAATAAGGGCACTTTATTGTGGCAGATTATACTAAACAGTACTAAATTCTACTAACTTTAATGTTTACATAATACTGAATTCTACTAAATCTCTATATACTGCTACTCGAGGCCAAACTAGCTGATCTAAGCTTATTGGCATGCACCATATTTGCACTATATTGTTGCTTTACAGGTTACAATTTTGTGGACTGTTCTACAGAATAAATTTGCTTTGTAGGTCTTTGCTACCCTACAGGGCACTGCTAACCCACACAAACATGCAATATGTATAGCAGCACAGAAAAAACAGAACACTAAATAATGACCCTTATGGCCAATAAAATAACTACACTATGAGCCAAACCCATCCTACCACCAGACGAATAAACTCAGTCCTCTTGATGCAAAAACACAGTAGAAGAGATCCACAAGTGCAATGCTAACACAAACCACTTAAACAACTAGTTGGAAATCCCTTGCTGAAGACAATTTTAAGACAGTAACAGTGAGAAGAAGAGCATTTTTTTTCAAAAAAGTCAGTGAAATGCACACATAAAAGCAGGAATCAAAACCGATCACTCAAAATAACTTGTGTGATTTAGCAGTCAAAAGTACTCTGCCTGGACACTTCTGGAATGCAGGCCATGACTACAAGCTTTGCTGAGCTCCAGGAAAATGGGCAGGACACAGTATGTAGTAAAGGGGGTTTACTCAAGAACAGTACTGGTTTGCTGGGTGGGCACTCAATATGATGGGTCTATTGAAATCAGTTGGTGGAAGAGTACATAAATAGCTTATACAACAGTCAATAGCAATGAAAAAAGGGGAGGGAGGGACTTTGGAAACCAGATAATCACAAGACAGAGACACAGCCTTATAAAACAACGCAGTAGAAGAGTGGGAAGGTTGGGAAATTTTCAAGGAACACACAGACTGGTTGCAGAGGCTGGCAATCAAATAAAGGCAACATTGGAGCTCTTTCAGAAACTTTAACTAAATGTGTTAGTGGGGGGGTGGAGCAGACTCAGAATGAAAGCAGGTAAATGATAAACAGAATACAAAACTACTGAAGCACAAACTGGAGCAGAGACAATTCTCTCACTATTAAACTTCTACTACCATTTAAGGCATCGGACTATGCAGAAATTTACCAGTAACATTGTTTATGGAAAAAAAATACAGTAATAAGTGATTGAGGTATAAAGCTGGTAGTAGCACACAGTTCTACCACAACTTTGGCCCATCAAGATTTAAAATACAAACAGATAGCTTTTACAAGTTATTCTACTTGTGGAAATAGAGGTGAAGAATAATGCAGAAACAATCTTTCCATAACTGCTAATTAAAATACAATACTAAGGTCCCAGAACAAATTAAACAAATGCAATCAGATGGAAGTGAGCAGAAAAGTACAAACTACAGTCACCACACAGATCACTATAAGTGCACTTACATATTTAAGCAGAATTGAAATAATTAAAGAAATTTCATTCTCTTTAATTTTTTTTGAAAAGCTAGTTACTCACATTTTCACACCTTTCCAAGTCTTGGAGTTGTGGGTTTGATTCCCATTGTTTCTACTTGCATATTATATGATTCTAAGCAAGTCTCCTAACAAAATTGTTTCCTGGTTCATCTTTGAGAAAAGATACTTGTACATGTCGAGCCTACCAGTTAAATGAACTTTAAAAAGGATGACCTCTAAAGCCAGCTATGAAGGCAGAATTGCGGAAGACACTAAAAACAACCACAAAGCCTTCTATAGTAATATCAAGAATCTCCACCGCAATACCCAGGTTTGTTCTGAGTTACTGCACAATGGTACCTCCTATATTGAGCCAACAGATATTGCCAACATACTGGCTGACAGATTCAGTGCCAACGTTACTCCCCCCCCCAAAGGACCAGTTACAATACTGGAGGAATGCCAGGCACCCAGCATTACTGCAGCACAGGTTAAAGCTGCATTGTCCAAGGCAAAGAATACAGCTCCCATGGGACCCGACAATATCCCTGGATGTGTTCTACTTGAACTACAAAGTGAACTGGCACTACATCTAGGTGCCCTGTTCAATCACAGCCTCACCTCAGGCTTTGTCCCTACCGAATGGCACACTGCTACAGTTATCCCTCTCCATAAAGGGGGAGCAGACCCTGGGAATTGTTGCCCCATTAGCCTGGCGAGTCTGATATGTAAGGCTATAGAGCGCATCATCATGGACCTAATTAACAAGGATATAGGAAATCTTCGAACTCTAGATCCCACACAATTTGGTTTTGTGAAAGGTATATCATGCCTGCTCAACCTGGTTGACTTCTTTGAGTCAGTCGCCAGAGCTGTGGATGAGGGCAAGGCAGTTCATACAGCCTACCTCGATCTGGCCTTTGATTCCATTCCCCACTCAGGAATTATTGATAAACTCACCAAACTAGGCATCAACCCCTATATCACTAGGTGGGTTGCAAACTGGCTCACAGATAGAACCCACAGTGTGAAAGGAGTCTGATTCCAAGTCAGACTGCCGACCAGTCACAAGTGTTGTCCCACAGGGATCGGTCCTGGGTTCTCTCCTGTTTGGCATCTACTTCTCAGAAGTCCAGGCCAACACGGGGGGGGGGGGACTCTGGGTGACCATGTTCACAGATGACTACTAGCTGAGAGCCATTATTAACTCCTCAAGTGATGTAGAAATCCTACAGATGGCCTCACTGAGACCATTGACTGGTGTCAAAACCATGGCCTTAAGCTAAATGCCAAAATATGTGTCATCCCCTTTGGGAAAAACTCATTTCCCACTAATTACCACATCGATGGTAGTCCACTGAACACTGAAGGCATTATAAGAGATCTGGGGACACAGGTTGACAGCAACCTCTCCTTCAACTATCACATTGACACTGTGGTCAGAAAGTCCTTCTATGTGGCACATCTCATTACCAAGGGTTTTGCATCCAGGAAGAAAGAGGTCATCATCTCTCTACTCTTCCCTCATTAGGCCAGTTATCGAGTATAATGCCCCATTTGCCATGTACCTCACTAGACACATGCAACAGCTGGAAAGGCTACAAAAGTACTTCATGAAGAGGAATGTAGGCCTTAAACACATGTCCTACATGGACGGACACAAAAAACTCCAGCTATTCTCTGTCTCATATCGTCTATTAAGAGGCAATCTCTGTTTGACTTCAAAGCCATGTCTCACCCACCCCTGTTGGAAATGCTACAGCTAAAGAAATCCCAATCCCTCCACACCACATGCTCCAGAGACCTCAACCTCATTGCCACAATCAACAGAATGTGCTGGAGGGACAGGTTCATAACCCAGAGACTGCCCATGCTCTGGAATAGACTTCCTATATTGGGAACTAACGTCGGGCGGCACTATGCCAGGGCACTCCCATGGGCTAGGCTTGTAAAGGCTCCAGGGCCATTAGCCTAGTACACACCTATGAACCTATGAACCTAAGAGGGGGGGTTAATAAAGGAATTTAGCATTTCAGTAAAAGCAGGCTGTGTAAAAGGAAGAATGAGTTCAGCAGGACAAGAAAAAGAGATAAGGAGGAGAAGGGGGCACCTAATCTGCATGATAAGCAGCAAGGTTCTGAGTGTGATGATGTCTGAGAGGAGGCTATATAGAAGGAGTGAAAGGGAAGGAAAAAGAGTATTTGAAGAAGCTAGGAAGATGGCAAGCAGGACAGGAAAGCAAGACAATGTGAACATGTAAAGAAAATTCATTGAGATGGTTAAGGAGTTAAAGAAGGCAAGTTTCCAAAATATCTTTGTTATGCCTTCATTGAATATCTATCAACCTGCATTCCAGACCACCCCAGGCCCAAATTGCCCCTCTCATGGGGGGTTGTCCTTCAGAGACTCATGCCAGGGTTGGAAATACATGTCTTTGTCAGCTAGTGTATGAGGAAATTTGGAAGTTTTGAGTGTGGCATCATCTTTGGCGTTCAATGGATATTCTTAATAACCTACTCCTCTCTTCCACTGTGGCCAGCAAACACATTGTAGGCACACAACATGGCTTACTGAGTTACAAATATCTGCAATAAGTATGTTTTATATTCTTACTGAGTTACTGTGATAGCTGTTCACTATTTTGGTATTAACTAGTAGTCTAACTAAGAACTACCTTGGTTAGTACTGTAGTGAGAGTGGAGAAAAAACTTAGCCATTTTATACCTTTGATTTCTGTAGAACCTTGAAACATGCTATTTTGCTATTGGCCAGTTTGCTCATTTGAATATTTTTAGTTTTTCTATGTTGTTATAAGTCACCTGCTTTTGTGTGGTGCTTTTCTTGCACAGCCATGTTTAATTGTGCACTGTATAGACACAAGCACTAAAAACCTTAACTTTCTTTATATAAACTAATCCACAAATGCTTATAGTACTTAATAGCCAATAGTTGCATGAAAAGGTCACACATACACGCTCCTCTTCATATGCAGACGTAGATTGTTCCTTTTAGACAGACCACACTTCAGTAAATCAACTCCAAACCTCAAAGTCGCTACTCCCCATTCATCCCACATTAATAAGTATCTGGAACCATGGATTTGCACTTTCTAATTGTCTGTGTAGCAAGCTTGGTTTAAATGGGTAATCTGAGACAATGTAGTAACTGTCTCATGTTTACTAACCACCACCACCTACTACTTAAACTGACACAGTGCTTGAGAGATGTAGTTATATAATGTTATTGTTGACAAAGTTCTCCCATAAAGCCACTACAAACAGCAAACAGGCTTTAAATAACACACAATACCACATTATACTTATCACACAGAATATAGACTATAAACACATAGACCTACATATGCTGAAGTTCTTAAAAGTAAACTATCTAAACTACAGAGACCTCCTAAATGTAACCTAAGAAACAAGTACACTCAGCAACCTCACAAGAGCACAACACAGGCAGCACCCACCATGAAACATACTGAGAACATGCTGAGGTTTGCCTTAATAGTCACAATATCTCAGTTAAAAAAACCCATAAGCAAACCGTCCCACATTCCAATATCCTAGTCAGATGTGATTATATAGTGAGCCATACAGATACACCATTCACCAGGCTGTGCATGGAGAAGGTCAAGGTAAGTTGGCTATCAGGTGCTGGGATATGCCACATCATTTGTACACTCAAGTCACTACACCACAAGTACAAATATGACAAAGTCAGAATGCAGCTGGGTGGAACTTATTTGAGATGTACCTCCCTAGACTATATGAAGAGCAACATACTGAAGCACTCACAATATGTGTCCAAAACAGGTATGAACCTCACCTTGAGGAGCATTTTACCATCATCAGGAATGATGCCACAATATGAACAAAAGATTATTGACTTCAGCAATTGGCCTAGCATGTGGCGTCATTGAAAGGGAGGAAATGGTAGACAGTCCTAACTACTTTGTCAGGGATGCCTTTTACCTATCCCTCAAGGCTTTCATATATTGGATAAATTCATGTCCACCTTCACAGTGCCTTTTTAGACAACATCAGTGTTGTAAAGCTTCCTATATTAACAAAGCATAATCCAGATAGAATTAACGTATTGCTGCTCAATGCTAGGAGCCTTAACAAAAAAATCCACTCTCTACACTCTTTACTCTAAACATATTGATATATGCATTGTTGTGGACACCTGTTTCAAGACCAGTTATAACACTCCATCACTGCAAGGTTTCAATGCCTACCACTCATTCAGGCTCACCACACTAGATAAAGGCACTGAAGATGGTGGTTTCTCTATAGTTTAAAAAAAAATCACTTCCAGACCTGTTAGATAGGATAATGACCCATAACTCCTTCATGTCCAACTTACTATAAACAAAACCCCTTATCTCATAGCTAAAAGTAGGATGTCCTCTATGACCTCCTCAGCTCATACCTCCTACCTAACCAGTATGGAGTCCCCATGTATTAAGCCAAACACCATTCTCTGAAGAGGCTTCAACTATCCCTCCATCAACTGGGAGACTTATACATCCTCAAACATGTATGCCCAGAAATTAATGGACTTCATCAGCACAAATTCTCTTAGTAAGTTAGTCCACATCTCAACCAGGGGCAACAAAATCCTGGACTTGATCCTTGCCAATATGGGACAGCTTAACTTCCCAACAATTGTAACTTCCTTCCTAGTCAAATCAGACCACAAATCCATCACATTCCCTGTAAGACTGATGCCAAAAGGATCTTCCAATATCTCTGCATTCAGATATTATGCTAAGACAAATCTACTAAAACTAGACTAAATTCAAAATCCCATTCCAAATTGATTACCCCAGTACTTACATTGAATCCTTTACCACCAAATTACATGCACATGTAAATAGCTGTATAAAACATACTCTATAATACAAGGGAAAAAATAACTCATTACATGCAAAAATAAGTTTAACTCTTATGATGCCAAAAATGCTGTTGCTGAATTAAATATGGAACTCCAGACCCTGATCAAATCAACCAAAGCCAGACTTGAGGTAAAAACAACCACCCAGGTGAAGGATAACCACAAAGCCTTCTTTAACTATGTTAGAAACCTCAGACTCAATGCCCAAAACTATGCAAAGCTAGTGGTAAATTATATCCCATACACAGACCTGGAGGACATAGCCAATTTGTCGTGCCACTAATCAGTGTCAGTGGTTTAACAGGTAGCACATTCACCTTTGGTGCAGAAGGCTGTGGATTCTTTCTCACACTAGGTATATTAATTACTGACACTGCAGTGCAGCGTAAGGGGGAGAGTGGTGCACTCCTGAGTATACCATCATTTGGACATGATGCTAAACTGAGGCCCCATCTGCGTTAGCCGTTATCTCAGATGGATGTAAAAGATCCCACAGCACATATCAAAAAGAATAGTGGTCCTTTACTTTACAAACATTTACAATTTACAATATTATTTACAATACTATTGCTACATATTTACATATGAATAGAATGTTCTCTGGAAGTTTCTATATATATATATATATATATATACACAATGGTCTTTTATTTGACCCCCACTCTAATTTCCACAACCAAAATCTTATCTTTTTTAACATTTCTGCTAAGTCCCACTTAGCATTATACATTAATTATTTAACTTTTTGATTCCAAATAATCCAAATCACATTAAATACTCTTCTAAAAAATTTTATCTACATATTCTTTGTTTCTATTTTTATGTAAAACATATTCAATCATGTCCATGTTATGTCATCTGTTCCCGTTATATCATGAAAATAGTTTGTATCTCCTACTTTTTCCATAATTTCACAATTCTTTTACATTTCAGAAAGACATTCCACGTTTTCCACACATATTGCTCACTTTCACAACTTTTTATAAGACACATTAGCTTTCACTGGCAATTTCTTTATAGAAAGCCTCCACAAAAAATCCTAACACTCAAACATATTTTTATACCTTTCATTTCTAGCTTTTAATAGCTTTGATTTTCATTTGTTATAATTCTTTCCACAGATACACATAGAAACATGTCCCAGTTACATTTTGATTCCATATTTTCCTGTCATTTTCCAGCTATTCTATATTTATTTTCCATATTATAATTTTTTGGTAAGCCTTCATCTCATCATTTTTATAAACTCTTTTTTCTTTTGTGATTTTTTTCGTACTCCATTCTTTTTTTAAATGTACCTTTTAATAATTTATTTCTTAAATTCTCATTTTTTTCTCTTAACCATTTAAGCATTGTGTACAAGTTTAAGGACACTGCATATACAACAGGGTTTATTAACCTGAAATCCCGTTTATCTTTTCCTACATAAAATATTTCTCTCTTTACAGGGTTCAGTCTGGATTCCTATATAAAACAGACCATAATATTAATAATTTCCTTTTCGTATATTACTGCCATATTAAACACACTAGCTAAACAAGCTGATTTTCTTAATACTACTGAAATCATGAGATATACTTTTTCATAAATGAAAGTGAATGTTTTCCCATAATCAAACATGTTTAATTTTTCCTATTGCATTCTTCCATTCCAAAGCTACAATATCTTGCTTCCCAAATCTAATTCCTAATACTATTATTTCTTACATATTGAAATCAATTTCTTTCATTTTTCCATTACACCCCAATCCTCTACATTTCTCTTTATTTAGAATCATACCTATCATTTGTAAACATTTATTTAAATGATTTATCACTTACTCCATCCCACTTGTCTGTCTAGTGATTAATATAATATCAGCATATAATAACATTATAGATATCTCAGTTTTTTTCTTTTGTCATATAACTTACATTTTTGACTCCTGATTAATATAATGTGTTACTACATTCATTACTAATACCCATCTTATTTCTAGACTAGTCTAAAGCCTTTGACATAGTTTGTCACAACAAACGTCTACTTCAGATGTCCTCTCTAGGCCTCTCTCAGCCCACCCTTCTGTGGTTCAAAAGCTACCTGTCCAATAGGTATCAGTCATTTAAATGGCACTACATGCTCTCTCCTTACCTCCCAGTCACCACTGGTGTACCACAAGGTTCTATCCTTGGTCCCCTCCTCTTTAACATTTTCACCAACACCATTAATGCATCTACACAACAGGCCATCCTAATATAATACTCACATGATTCCACTCTCATTTTCACATCTCACAACATGGTACACCTCCAAAAAATTACTCAGGAAGCTTTAACAGACACTAAAACATAACTTTGTAACTCACAACTCATGCTCACCCCAATAAGACCATAGGTTCATAGGTTCATAGATTAGTACTAGACTAACTGCCCTTGTGGGTCAATTTATGCCTAGCCAATTAACCCATGTGAGAATCAAACCCTGCACCTTGTGTCTACAAGGTAAACACCTTAACCATTATGCCACCCCCCCCAAACTAATACTTTCCACCCAAATCCCTCTCTCATGAAAAAAACAAAATTTTAAGTCCTGTCTCTTAATAATACACCCACTGAAGTCATTTCTCATAGCAATCTATTAGGAGATAGTGGATGATAGTCTTATGTTTGACCTGTATATACAAATATAAAAAACTATGGATGCTTTACAGAGCCAAAAACTTTCTCACTGACACTGCACTTGCCACTACGTATCTCCTCCCTAACTTCTTTATGGTGCTCCCATCCTTACTAACCTCCAGGCTTCACAACAATTAAAACTTGAACAATGCTATAACAAAGTTGCTAAATTTGCAAGACATACCCCTTTCAGAATCCAAGACTGTATAGCACTGAAAAGCCTTAATTGGTTAGAACTGCCACATCAACTAACATATACACAACTTCGTATCACTTATAAAATTATCCAGCATCCATCTGCTTGTTCAGTAATAAAAAAAAATCTAAACAACTATGTTCCCAGTTGGTCATTTAGATCCAGTGACCAAAATCTCCTGTCTGTATACAAACCTAGCAAATCTGCTGGGCACTGTCTGTACTTCTACAAGGTCGCTAAGGCCTGGAAATCCTTACCTGTATCTATTAGGTATATAACCTCCTTCCCATCTTTCAAAACCACTCTGAAACACTTCCTAGCTAAAATCTGGCTCTGTTCTTGCTCAAAACCAGGATAAACTATAGCCCTAAATGTGAACAAGTACCTTTTCATTCCTTATACCTCCTTAGTCTCCTTTTTTTACTTACTTCCTTACTGCTATCTAATTCTCTTCCCTGACTTTCTCTGTCAATATACCATAAGATTGTTTTTCTTCACTTCATATTGCAATTCCTATTTCTGTTAGACTAACTTACCTTTAATTTCTTTACCAACTGTCAAAAAGTTTCTCTAAATGTTAAATGATTGTCATATACCTTATATCGATTCTTAACCAATGTTTTTATATTATATCTGATGTGTTATAATTATTTAAACTGCAAATGTTTTGTTTTATTTTTTTGAAAATTGTAATGTTATTGTTCTTAAACTGTTTTGTAATAATTTGAAGCTTTTCTCCTCAGGCCTCCACTGAAAATGGACTTCTACCCTGACAAACTTTCCTGGTAATCAAATGTCAATAAATAAATATTATGCTATTCAAAGGCCATCCTTGTCTTATTCCTCTCTTAATGTTTATTTCCTCACTTAACCAACCATTAAGTAATAGTTTTATTTTATTATATTCATACAAAGTCATACACCCATTCTTTATCTTATAGGGCTCAAGTATGTCCCATAAAATTCCATGTTGTATAGTGTCAAAAGCTTTATTTAACTCTCCTACCATGATTTGTAGTTTTTCTTGTCTATTTAAGATACCATCTACTAGCTCTCTAACAGTTATTACTAAGTCTAAATTTCATTTACCTCTAACACTATCCCCAGGATTCAGTAAGCTCTGCATGGTGTGCAGGAATAGTGCAGGAGCTGCTGGAGGCAATATGGCTGCCGAGAGATCCAGGAACAAGCTCCCGGGACGTGCACGAGCGCTCCTGCACTATTCCTGCACAGGCACAGCTCCTGTATGCTAATTACCCCATTTGCAGATGAAAACCATGCAAATGAGGTTAATTAGCAATTCAGGAAGCTGGCAGCCATCCGTGCAGGACTAGTGTAACCTGCAGAAATGTACTCGGTTAGTAACCGGGTACATTTCTGCAAACTACAAAATGGAGCCATGACAGCTCCAAATAAAGGGTGTATATAATGTGTAAAGTTGAAAAAAAAAAAAAACTTTTATTTATTTATTTTTTTGGCCGATTTTGACTGTTTAAGCGTAGGCCAGAGGTGCGCAAACCGGATCGGCTGAACAATAAAAGAAAAACCCTGAAAAAAGCTTTTTCTGCAAAATCACAATTTTGCCATTATAGTCAATGACTGGCAAAAGACAACAAGGCCAGTGAATAGTGGTTGCTAAGGGGGAAGGCTCAGTGTGGGACTAGGCATTAGCAGGCAATCCTATACAAATGAGGGGAATGATACTGAATCACAGATTTCCCCACATGGCTAGCCTGCACCCAACCGTGTAGGTGCAGGAAGACTATGGTGCAAGCGTAAGAGCTAGCTGACATCATAGAGGGGTGTGTCAGGCATACTGTAAGCTTATTGGAGCCCTGTGGCTTGGGTCTGCCCTTAGCTTAGCAGATGGTGAAGCTGCCAAGCACACTTTACATTGCCTAAACGCGTGTACACACCATGCACCAGGTTTTAAACAAAAAAAAAAAGTAAACCATAAAATAGCAGCTCCGTGCACATCTGAGCACTGTATTTACGTGGCGCACATTGGGGCTTAAACAGGAAGGCAATGGGAAGGGAAAACAGCAGTAGGAAGGTAATCAAGGAGAACTAGCATAGCTGGCAGGTGAAATGTATCAGAACCAGCCAGTTACACAGGCAGCAGCCCAACCCAGCACACTACTATAAACTATGCATCAACTTTCCCTCTGTTTTTTTCCACAAACTCTACATCACCGGTGTACACAAATGGGGAAATTTTACCTAACAAAAACAACAAAATGATAGGGGCTGCATTTTCTCTCATAAATCAACATGTGGAAGAGGCTGAAGGTGGTGAGGATGAAAATGCTGATGACCAACCTACAGTGAGGAGAAGGAGAAGAGTGTACAGACCCAGCTTAACATACCAGGGGTTACATGAGCTGGAGATAGTGGAGCGCTATAGGGTGGACAGGCACCTCCTACAGCAAATTGTTGAGCTGTGCTGGCCACGCCTCACACACAGAACCAACAGAGGGGAACCCATCCCAGGGGATACCAAGGTATATGTAGGCCTAAGAATACTAGGATAAACACCAACGACAAAAATACAACCTCGATCATGAAAACATCAAAAGTCCAAGCAAAAGAAGGAAACACAATTAGGATGAATATAATTCCATTTAATAATCCATTCGTTCTGGTACCTCGGCAATTCGCCTTCAGTGAAACAATTTATGAATGTAATACATCCTATATATATAGTGACATCAATTAATTAATCAACAATCAATTAACTTGTAATTATGTCTTTTTAAAGCACAAACACATTAAATATTAAATATTTATGAATCAAAATCCTTATCAAATGAATAATTCAATTAAAACTAATAAACTGCAAGCTGAAAGAACTCTATTGCACCCCATATATATAACATACTATTCTATTACATTAAAATACTATCCTAATTTTAAGTGCTATTATATTTATTTATTTATTTATTTATTTTCTTATTTTCTCACTGTTATTGGCCTTTGTCTGCTTTTACTTGCTCTTGTCTGCTTGTGTTTTCATTAACCAAAGGTTATATTAATTAGCTTAGCTAATTTGCAATATTGTATTTTATATATTTAATAATGAATATTTAACATATAAAAAACAAATAAATATAATAGCACTTTAAATTAGATTAGTATTTTAATGTAATAGAATAGTATTTATATATATGGGGTGCAATAGAGTTCTTTCAGCTTGCAGTTTATTAGTTTTGATTGAATTATTCATTTGATAAGAATTTTGTTTCATAAATATTTAATATTTAATGTGTTTGTGCTTTAAAAAGATGTAATTACAAGTTAATTGATTGTTGATTAATTAATTGATGTCACTATATATATAGGATGTATTACATTCATAAATTGTTCCACTGAAGGTGAATTGCCGAGGTACCAGAACAAATGGATTATTAAATGGAATTATATTCATCCTAATTGTGTTTCCTTCCTTTGCTTGGACTTTTGATGTTTTCATGATCTAAGAATGCTAGGCACAGGTACCTTCCAAAGGCCAACTGGGGATATCATGGGGATCGCACAGGCATTAGCATCCAGGGTTGGATGCCATGTCAGCACATGCTGGTGAGCACGTATATTTCCTCAACACCCATGAGGCATTGACCAGCAATATGCGTCTCTTCCACCAAATAGCAGAATACACTGAGGTAGTGGGTGCTATAGACTTGCATGCACATACACATCAAAGCACCCCTCAGTGAGCAGGGTAGAGTCTACATAATCCACAAGGGCTTCCCCTCCATCAACTGCCAGGTCATGTGTGATGCCCAGGGCATTATAATACATGTGTGTGCTGGCAGCCCTGGAAGCTATCACGACTCCCACATCTGGCATATGATGCAGCTGTACCAGAGATTTGCCAATGGGGACATCCCATATGGCCACCTAGTGGGGGATGCTGGTTATGCACTGGAGCCATGGCTGATGACACCCATCAGAAATGCACACACACCCGAACAAGAACTTCATAATGAGGCATACGCACAGACCAGAATCATAATAGATCATGTGTTTGGGATGCTCAAGTCACTGTTCCGGTCCCTGGACATATCCAGTGGAGCCTTGCAGTACTCACCAGCTACATGTACCCAAATTGTCATCATATGTGCCATGCTACACAATACGATCCTGCAGAAACAGCTGCAGCAGGAACAGCACGGGGCAAGGCCACACAGCCCCTCACCATTACCAAGGCCTGCACAGGCACAGAGTGACTCAGAGGAGGAACAACCTGAGCCTGCCCCAGTAGGCAGAAGGAGGCATGCCCAGTATGTCCAGGCCTTGGCAAAGAGGTTATGCATAGCACATACACTGACACGGTAGGAACCCAGGGAATGACATCTCTCTCTGACTCGCACATACTGTAAAAGGGATGCCAAACATGACACTATCTGTGCTTAACCATGTATAGGGAGTATACTATGTGCATCCAACATAGTCAGCCCTCCAGCACCATCCTCAATACTGGCACAGCCACAAGGTAAGTCACTCTCCTTATCAATTGATAAATGGAGTAGTATGTTCTGTTACTTGTATCTATGGTATGGATGTGAGCATGCAAGGGATTGGGTGGCTGAATGGGATGCCAGCAGATAGTAGACACCTATATTGGCAGCATGAAATCTGTAACAAATACTGGTGTCACCATAGTAGCCAGTACTAGACAAGGTGACAAAACCCACTGCAGGAAATGTGGTGGGCCAAATGTGTGCCAATAGTACACACACATGCAAGTCAGTGAGGCTCACATACCCAACAACAGTCTCAGCCAGCAGGACAGGTGTAGACAAACACAAAGAAAGGCTGTGCTAAGGCCTCTGATTGATGGCTATGGAGAACAGCCCCCCTTTCAGACCTACACAGACAGACTACAACAGGTCAGGCAGTGGGATGTTAGTTATGAAGGATATGAAGTCTGAAAAAGAAATGTAGGTCAATAAAACCTAAGAACTTGTAGTACACTGATATGCCTCTAGTCTGCATGATAGGTCAGAATACAGAATGAAATGGAGTACCTGTAATACCAGTACAGTCATAGCAAATGTGTACAGTTGTCAGGTGTGCCCCCTCTCCCACAATCCTATGTAGAAATGTAGTAGAATGTATGTGTAGGTATAATAACAGTGGAGCACAGATTACCTGAGCCAGCCAAAGTAGCAGGATAGATTGTAGCACATGTACAATATGCAGGGTTGTGTGTGTTAGGTTGATGTGTGTTGTATATTGTGTGAGAGAGGTCAGCATGTAGGCATGGTGGGTTGTGTCCTGGTGGCCATTGGCCAGTACTGCTGATGACAGGGCCATGTTCTCACAACTGCAGTGTGAAACCCAATGCATCCCAGCAAGACACATTCCAGCAGTAAGCCATAGTAATTGTTCGGATGCAATATATGTCACCATCTGAAAGATGAACATGGCATGAATGTGGGCCTAGACATACAAATAGTACACAGGTGGAAGTACCCTAAACAGAGAGTGTATAAAATGTTACTGTCAAATGGGCACATCTTTGGAATTGTACATACAGGTTAGCAGCACATTAGTTGAGTTTGAAATATGGAATACTGATGTAGTCTGGCCAAATACTGGCAGACCACAAAAGTCACAGATATGAAGTACTGAGAAACTGCCTATGTCCCTGCACAAGCCAGCATATGTGGAATGCCCCATGTATATCTGTGAGTCAGCTGCAAGTAGCTTCCATAGCACACATGCACCCAGCTCAACCCACCATCAGCCACAGGTACCTCACAGGTCTTATCCCTGCTGTTGGGAATAAGTACAATATGACCCCCATCTCTGTATGGAAATAGCCACAGAATGCAGCATGCTGAAGAGGTGTCCCATGCAGGTGTGTCCCTAGCTGAAAGCAGCACCCTGCCAGCATCCACACCACTGGATCAATAAGGACAGAAACTATTGACATTAACACCTTCCACACCTACCCTGTCACTCCAGGGGAATATAGTGGCTTGCAGCCTGGGACTGTAGGAGTGACACAATGCAACAGCCTCCTACGGATTGCCTACATCACTACCAAATGCCCTACAGTCCTCTGTCAAAGGCCTGTGTCTCACCCATACTGCCAATGTATGTTATGTCATGGACTCCCAAATAACAACATAACACAGTCCACAGAACCCAAATGCAAGGCCATGTCGACAAATCCCAGTAGCATGTTCACCATGTCCTACTGCATGAACTGTGGATCAACCCCAAAATACTGCTGGGATGAAGTGATAACTATAGGGAACTTATCAGATAATGTTTGCATAATGTTTGGAAGAGGATAGAATAACGGGGGGGGGGCATGGATGCCATGGAGTGTGTGAAGTCTGAAACTCAGCCGTGTGCACATACTATCCCTGCCTGCAAACACGGGAATGGGTGGCTACAAACCTGCTTGTAAACCACAATGTGAAGGAGTAATGACCAGAAATATGAGCCCTGCCTCTGGGTAACCTGTGTGAATCTGTACAGCTGTGAGATATGGCCACAGCAGGATATGGCCATACTGTCACATCGATGAATGTACAGGCATGGGATCCTCAGCCACCACTGTACCAAGGGGGTCTATATTAGATATTCAAATGTTTAAAAGTTCAAATCACTAAAGAATGAACTTCAGTGATCGAATTTTTAAAAGTTCGAATATCTATAAAAACAATATTAAAAAAAAAAGAAAAAGTAAAGAATTTAAGCAGGGGGGCAAGCCCCCCTGCACCCCCCACATAGCGGGCTGTGCCCCCACACCCCCCACTACTTAAATATGCCAACTCTGAGATGGCACTTCAGTGTGCTATTATGCGGAAACTGAAAATTTCCCATTTCCTACACTGTAGCACGATCTTGGAGTTGGTATATTTAAGTAGCGGGGGTGTGGGGGGCACAGCCCCCACATGGGGGTGCAGGGGGCTTTTCCCCCTGCTTATACACTTTAGTTTTTCTTTTTTTTACTTTGTTTTTTTTTTTATTTTTATATATAGTCGAACTTTTAAAAGTTTGATCACTAAAGTTCATTCTTTAGTGATTCAAACTTTTAAACGTTTGAATATCTAATATAGACCCGTACCAAGGTGCTGAACCATTTACACAGACCCATCAGCAAGTGTCTGCAGCTTCCCTTCCAGAATGGCATGATTGTGCAAGAATATGCAGGCTGCAGACCACAATACTGGACACAGCTTCATTCACTCTGTGTTCCCCAGGAAATTACTGCAAGCAAATATGTATACCTGACAGTAGTTGATGACATAAAACATCACAGTGTAAAACAGTACATATGTCTGAATATCTCTGCTAACACCAAAACCATGTAGCAGAAGCAGCACAGACACAGTTACCTACAGTAACCCACTATCCTTTGCCCATTTTGACCCCATATTGTCAACGGATCTACAGATATCCCACATAAACAAGTTGCTAGCTGTAGGTGTAGAACACAAAAGCCTGCATTGGAGTACAACCTACCTGGAATGGATTTACACATTTAATACAGAAGGTCATACTGGGCATGATCCTACACTTAGAGAAATGAAGCCCTTGTCTGACAACAAAATAATGAAAGGTCATACTGGGCATGCTCCCACACTTACAAAAATGAAGCCCATGTTTGGCAACAACAGTGGACTATACATATCTGACAGTCCCAGATGTTTGTGCACACACTCCACATTGCACACCAGTCATGCTTTGCATACACATCAGATAGGAATACACACATATATCCAAGGACAACACATTATAATAGGCCAAACTTACACATACATAGATGTGTAGAAGAGAGTGACAGACAGTGACAAAGAGCCTCCCATCATGAGGCCTTTCCCACCCAACACACATCCAATTGACTAAAACCACATGATGTGCAAATGTCAATCACTGTAGACATTTGCCTCTGGTACCCCTCAGCACTATAGTGTCTGTGGTGCTTGTGATAACTGTGTAACATGACTGTACAAGTCATTATTCATCTAGCAGTTGTATACACGTACCTGTTAAATTTAAACCTGTGTGTGAATGAGTGTTGTGTGTCTGCTTCCAGATGAATGGTTTATGGTCCTTGCACACACACTGCACTCCCCATTGCCCTTCTTTGGCAAGCCTGCTGATGTAATTCACCTTGAAATACACCTTTGGTGAAGGTGTAGCCCTATAAGTTCTGTGGTGTGTGCTATAACTGCATAATGCTGTAGTGGGATGTACTAGTTAGGTAGGAGTTCTAATCCCAGGCATGGCAACTGTGAAACTGTGTGTGTGTGTGTGTGTGTGTGTGTGTTTGCTTGTCTGTGTAGGGATAAATGCTTTTGAGGCCATTCACAGTCACTACAATTTCCATTGCCCTACTTTGGCAGGCCTGCTGATGACATTCACTTTGAAAAACACCTTTGGGGAAGGAGTAGCCCAGTACGCTCTGTGGCACATGCTATAACTGCATAATTCTGTAGTGTGATGTACTAGTTAGGTAGGAGTGCTAATCCCAGACATGGCAACTGTGAAATTCTGTGTGTGTGTTTATTTGTGTGGGGATCAATGCTTTTGAGGCCATTCACAGTCACTAGAATTTCCATTGCCCTACTTTGGCAGGCCTGCTGATGTCATTCAATTTGAAATACACCTTTGGGGAAGGAGTAGCCCAGTAAGCTCTGTGGCGCATGCTATAACTGAGTAATGCTGTACTGTGATGTATTAGTTAGGTAGGAGTTTTAATCCCAGACATGGCAACTGTGAAACTGTGTGTGTGTGTGTGTGTGTGTGTGTGTGTGTGTGTGTGTGTGTGTGTGTGTGTGTGTGTGCTTGGTTGTGTGTGTAGGGATCAATGCTTTTGTGGCCATTCACAGTCACTAGGCACTCCTAAAAATGGAGAACAGTGATATCTGTGCAGTAACAGAGACCTGATCCAAGGCTCCAGACAGCACCTTTGCAATACCAGGTACAGCTCTTACCACAACTGTCAGCCACCAAACCAGGACCGTAACACTAAAGGTGGAGGAGTGTCCATATTCACCAAGGATATTTGCACCACCAGGCTACTTGCTCAACACAATGCGTCTGAAATTCTCCCCTTGCAACTAACACTAGATAAGACTGCAGTCCAAATTGTATAGCTTGCTACAGATCCCCCACCATGCCCCAAGATTCCCACTACACCTTTATAACCATACTGGAAAATATTAAGATACAACCAAACACCCTAATACTGGGTGATTTCAACTACCCTGCCATTAACTGGGAAAACTACTCATGTACCAACACCTGTACCCAACGGTTCTTGGAAGTCATAATTCCCAATGCCGTGGATCAACTAACCCATAGTCCCACCAGGGGCTCCAGTATCCTAGACCTGGTCATTACCAACATGGGAAATCAATG
Organism: Protopterus annectens; assembly: GCF_019279795.1. Lineage (NCBI taxonomy): Eukaryota > Metazoa > Chordata > Ceratodontiformes > Protopteridae > Protopterus > Protopterus annectens. The sequence goes on along the minus strand of NC_056747.1, from coordinate 1,224,905,344 downwards.
CTCCACACCTATGGTCACCCCACCGGTGGTCAGGTCTGACCATAAGATAATCACCATTGACATCCACATCCCTCCCCCACACCCCAGTAAGGAAACCCTCATAAAAAATGTCTCCAAAGCCAATTTCATGCTACACAACTCAGACGTGACAAACTTCATGACACCCATGCAGACGGGAACTGAAAGGTCAAATGCTGAATCTTACACTAAGGCACTGTACGAGCACATCCACTCATGCATCAATCGTGCCATTCCAAATAGAACCAAGACACACCCTCCAAGAAAAGGAAGCCAATGTGGTGGTCCCCTGCCATAAACAAACTTTACAACAAAAGGAAGAAACTGTTGCAGAAAAGAGGAAAATCCCAGGATGCAAAAAAATCCCTTATCAGCCTCAGGAAGAAGTTGAGATTCCTCAAAAAATCCTCCAAAGCTAGTTACGAAAATAATATCACCAAAGATTCTAAAGACAACCACAAGCCGTACTATAGCTATGTCAGGAATCTAAATGGCAATGTTCAGATATGCTCTGAGCTACAACAGAATGGCATTAAATATACTGATCCCAAGGATATTGCCAATATCCTGGCAAATCGATTCAGTGCCAACTGCACCCCCCTCCCACCCCCTAAAGGGCCTATCTCAATACTGAAAGATTGCCAGATTCCAGTAATTACGTCCACACGGGTAAAAATCACACTCTCCAGAGCTAAGAAAACAACATCCATGGGACCAGACAACATCCCAGGCTGTGTACTACATGAACTACAAAATAGACTGGCACCTCACCTACATGCCATGTTTAATCATAGCCACACCTCAGGCTTCGTGCCCACCGAGTGGCGCACAGCTACAGTTATCCCAGTCCACAAGGGGGATCCACCTTGGATCCTGTGAACTACCACCCCATCAGTCTGATGAGCCTGATCTGCAAGACCATGGAACGTATTATCATGGAACTTATAAACAAAGACATCGGCAACTTACAAACACTGGGACCCCACCTAGTTTGGGTTTGTGATGGGCCAATCATGTCTCCTGAACCTGACTGACATCTTTGAATCAGTCTCCAGAGCTGTGGATGAGGGTAAGGCACTCTACACAGCCTATCTGTACCTCGCCAAGGCCTTTGACACCATCCCCCAGTCTGGAATCATAAACGTACTAAGCTGGCCATTAATCCCTACATCACTCGACGGGTTGCCAACTGGCTTACTGACAGAACCCACACTGTAAAATTAGGTGACTCCAAGTCCAGCTCCAGACAAGTGATATTTGGAGTACCTCAGGGTTCAGTCCTGGGACCGCTCTTGTTTGGCATCTACTGCTCTGAAGTACAGGCCAGCACTAAGGGACTCTGGCTAACAAAGGTCGCAAGCCAATACTGAATCCCCAAATGATGTGGATATTCTACAAAAGGGCCTTACAGAAGCAGATGCTTGGTGCCAGAGCCATGGGCACAAGCTCAATGCCAAGAAATGTATAGTTATTCCCTTTGGGAAGAAACATGTACCCATGAAGTACCACATAGGGGGCAGTACACTAAACACTGAAAATGTGATAAGAGACTTAGGGACAAAGGTGGACAGTAGTCTCACCTTCGATAACCACATCACCACAACAGTCAGGAAATCTGCCTATGTGGCACAGCTCATCACTAAGGGCTTTCATCCAGAAAAAAGGAGTTCATTGTCCCACTGTAGTCATCTCTCAGTAGACCCAGTATAGAATACAACGCCCCATTTGGTATGTACCTCTCAAGATATTTGCAACAACTAGAAAGGCTGCAGAAATACCTCACTAAAAGAATCACAGGCCTAAAGCAGATGCCCTATGATGACCATCTGAAAATCATCCAGCTATACTCTGTCACATATCATCTACTCAGACACGATATCTGCTTAACATACAAGGCCATGTCAAACCCGGAGCTGTTGGACATGCTACACTTAAAGAAATCCCAATCCCTGAGAGCCACACGCTCCAGGGATCCAAACCTTATCATCACAATGAACAAAACATGCTGTAGGGATGGGTTCCTGACCCAGAGACTCCCCAGACTCTGAAATAGACTGCCCATACATGTCAAGCAGAGTGTCTCTTTAGCCCTCTTCAAAAGGAACTGTGATGATTGGATGGGAGATAGGAAATTCACCCCGGGAATCATGTCAATTGCCCTGCTAGACAGGGGTCGAGGGAAGTAAATATTGTGGGAAGAAATAGCCAGGAAATTGTCATGGATAGGCTTCTATAGGCCCTAGGGCTGATAGCCTAGTACCAACCTATGAACTACACTTTCTATTGCCCTACTTTGACAAGTTTGCCGATGTCATTCACTTTGAAATACACCTTTGGGGAAGGAGTAGCCCAGAAAGCTCTGTGTTGCATGCTATAACTGCGTAATGCTGTAGTGTGATGTACTAGTTAGGTAGGAGTTCTAATCCCAGACAGGGCAACTATGAAACTGTGTGTGTGTGTGTGTGTGTGTGTGTGTGTGTGTGTGTGTGTGTGTGTAGGGATCAATGCTTTTGAGGCCATTCACAGTCACTACAATTTCCATTGCCCTACATTGGCAAGCCTGTTAATGACATTCACCTTGAAATACACCTTTGGGGAAAGAGTCACCCAGTAAGCTCCATGGCGCATGCTACAACTGTCTAATGCTATAATATGATGTACTAGTTAGGTAGGAGTTCTAATCCCAGACATGGCAATTGTGAGACTCTGTGTGTGTGTGTGTGTGTGTGTGTGTGTGTGTGTGTGTGTGTGTGTGTGTGTGTGTGTGTGTGTGTGTGTGTTTGTCAGCAGTATCCTGTGTGGAGGTAGCTGTGAGTTTGTAATAACAGGACTCATTGTGGAGTGGGTTTTGCAAATTTGTTATCAAGTGGGCCTATTATATGTCACATTGTCCACCTTACAAGGACAACAGTTGTCAAGCAGCAGAGAGGGTGGTGTAGACAATCCATACCCCTACATGTGACATGGATTGGGAACAATATAGGCAACCCTGGTATTACCCAGAGAACACTCACCACCCATGTCTCATACACAAACACACTTGACTAGGCAACAACGACTATGTTGGTAGTTTCCTGCATATTGCCCACAGATGGTAACCATGGTGTGATTGCAGTGGACTACAGAGGACATGGCACCCTGTCCCATCCCTACAATAGGCCAATCATTGCATACAGTGGTCCTTTGCTATAGTCCCCACTGGACACCTGCAACAACTGTAGTGTCAGCAAATGTAACCCACAAAGGAAATACCATGCCTTATACACATGCTCTGTATGGACAGATGCCACTAACACTAGTGAACACCTGTATCATGCTGTCAGTGTAGGTGCAGGGTCAACCTGGTTTCCATTGCCAGTTCTTACCACATGAGATCAGGAATGGCAGATCAGATGATAATCTGTCCACACAACATGCCCCAGACACCCCATGTCACAGAACATGCATGTGGGACGTGTGCACATCCCAGACACTGTCCATGTTATGGAATGTAGAACACATACATGGCAAGCACTGCACAGCACTGGCCACTCACAATAGTAACCCACATGAGTGGATGGTGAATACAATACCAACCTGTGTGGGCCAATCCAGAGACTACACCCCTGAGCCACACTGCAGACCACTGTCATGTGGCCTGATGCCAAGGTATACCCTTTGCCTAGCCTTGTACAGCCTTCTGGCACAGTCAACCACTACACACCTGTGAAGCAATGCACCCATGCATGTCAGTACTGGCAAACCTGTGTTTGTGTGTGTGTGGAGGATGCCATTCACACTCACTACACCTCCCATTATCCTACTGAAGCATGCCTTCTGATATCAGACACCTTGACATACCCTTTGCACATATATCACCCTGATAACCTTTGTGGTGCGTGTGATACCTGCGTAATACTGTAGTTTAGCAAACTAGTTAGTGAATTCTAATCCTGACCCTGCCAACTGTGATAATGTGAGTCCCTAAAAGAGTGTGGCTGTATCGTCCTTGACACCTGTTCTTGTGGACAGGCACATGTACTACACCTGCCTTATCCCTCCTTTATCACTGTTGCTGATGTCACTCACCATCAAATAAACCTCTGGACAGCTCTCCAACATGTAAGCTGTGTGGCGCATGCAATAAATGCATAGAAATGTAATAGCAATACATAGTCAGGCAGAGGTTTGAAACCCCATACTGGTAAGTGTGTGACACAAACATGCTTAGCTTTTACTCTCCTACCCCTACCCCCTCCCTGTCTTACTTTGTCTCTGTCTGTCTCTCTCACTCCCTCTCTGGTGGATGTGGAGAAATACACCTGCTTTGCTTAGGCAGCAGCTTGTGTTTTGTAAGTGATGCTCATGATCAGCTGATGGCCTGTGCATGAATTGCAGTCCCCCACTAGCTGATTGCATGTGGAACAGCTGTGGTAATATTCCCATAGCCAATTGCATAGAAACACACTCTATAACTAGGAACATCATGTGGGTGTTGGCCATTTTCATTCACTGTGAGCAGGACTTCATGTCAGTGTTTGGCAAAGAGCATCACAGATGGTAGTAAGATATACCTCTAACAACATAGGCTGTGGAGACAGGCCAACAAACAGGAGGGGGATGTTCCAGACATGGCTACAGAATGTAAGTCTTGCTCTTCTGCATTTGAAATAATGTTGGTTTAACAGGGTTTGTGTGACTATGGCTGGTCTACATGATTTAATACCTGTCATGACAGTGTTATGTGGTTGAGGAAACTGGCTATCTGCAGACTGGCCAGTGTTTGGAGTCTTACATATGCTGTGTTACTCACAGATTACCTATCTTTTGAACTGCAGAAGCATAGTCTGAGGATTGCAGTCAGTACATGGTGACAGCCATGAGAGTTACCGACTTCATATTCCTCACAGGACATATGTTACAACAAACCCTGTTACACCAGTAAATTTATGAGTTTATCACAGCAACATGTCAATATTGGCCCTGTGTTTTTGCCTCCAGCCACACCTCCGTCAACCTTTGTACATATGTCATGCAGTAAGAGGTGCATATGTTCAGTACAGAATTATTTATTGACATCATACCTGATAACAAGCCAGTGAGATATCAGACTGCTAGACATGTTATGTATAGTAGGGATTATATTTGAGGACAAAACCTGGAAATTCTGTCATAGTGTGTACAGTAGTAAGGTCTGTGTATTTATGGTGATTGTCGACAGTGTGTGTATTGTGAATATGTACCTTGGTAGATGTCATTGTTCTTGGTCCTGTTCTATCTGATGTTGGATGCTGCTCCAGTGTATGGTACCCTATTGGCTTACATGTTTGTAGGGCCAAACACATACATCCCATATCACAGTCAGGCATCAGAATACACTGTGTATTGGCCCAGTATATGTACGGTTAGTGTGTGAGTGGCACTTATGAGGATGGTGCTGATCAGGCAGTCAATATACTGTAATATTAAGCATGCTTACCATATGTGGCTGTGGCTGTGTTCACATTAGTTGTGGGTATGCGCTTTCACACAGGTGTCTGTTACTCTGTGCTGTGACATGCCTGTAGAGCCTGCTATATTTGCAGGTACATGTGTATTCCCCCATAAGAAATGTAGGCCAGTGTTGTGGCAGTCTGCCCATAGTTTGTACAGTGCTTTGTGACATGGCTAGCAGCTCAGTGTACTTATCCAGTGTGATGTTATGTCCAGATATTTGTTAGATGTACTGCTGCTGGGCCACCATAACTGTCATGTATTTCTGACAAAGCAGTGGGATGCTGTACAGATGAATATCACTAACAAATGGGTAGTATGTGGGCAAGTGACCTCTGGTCCACCGGTTATTATGTGTCAGGACAGACAGGAGTGTGTGAATGCATAAACTGTGTGAGCATATGTATTCCAGTATTTACGTTGTTGTGTCTTTCGGCTTTTCCCGGTTAGGGGTCGCCACAGCGGAAATCCGGTATGCTAATGATTGGCAGTAGATTTTTATGTGCCGAGTTGCCAGCCCTGATGCACAACCTTCAACAAAGGTACACCCATTCACGCATGTCTCCAGACAGAAGATGCTCTAGCTGAGAATCGAACAGGACAACCTCTTACTGTGAGGCGACAGCGCTACCGCAGCACCACCACCGCAGTTATTCCAGTATTTACGTGATATACCCATTTACATGGCTGTTAACATCCACATTGTCAGGCTTGGTCCACACGTCCTGCACTAAGGGGTTCTGTGTATACCTCTGGACTGACCAGAGTGTGTCAGACTGTCCACATTTATTGGTCATATCTCTGTTGTATTCCACAGGACCATTACTGTGATATCTGTGGTACTGTACTATGATGACTTTAGGATGTCTGTCAGTAACTGATGGCATACATGTCAGTAGCAGATGTGACCTCCCACACACAACATTTCTGTTAAGACAACCCCTGTTACAGTAGCAACAGTCTACATTTATACCTGCAATACTTACATGACATCCCTTTGCACTAAGAGTTTACGACTGTTGGTGCTGAGGTATGACTTCACTCCATGTTCTGGACATATGTTAAACATATATGTGTGTATGTATGTGTATATATATATATATATATATATATATATATATATATATATATATATATATATATATATATATATGTATATAGGAATGCTACAGAATCCAGAAGACCAAAATCCTAAAAACACACAGGGTACTAACATTTACTATATTCCAGCACAAGTACATACAGAAACATATTACCCTTCAACTATACACAGGGGGGCAAGCCCCCTGCACCCACCATGTGGGGGGCTGCACCCCCACACCCCTTGCTACTTAAATATAACAAACCCTATTAATCGAAAATTTAAAACATCGAACATACAGAACAACAAATTTTTTTCCTAGGGAAAAAAATCACTGTGCCAAAACACATACACACAAACACTAGCACACCAAACAAACAGCAATTCACACACATACACCTAAACTCTTACACCTAACCCTACACTAAACTATACATACAGCACTAACTATCGACTTACCTTAACCCAAAACCTAACCCTAAGGTCCGTCACTATCGCACAGTCACCTCACCCGCACCCTAACCCTAACTCACCTAACCCAGCCTAACCCTCATGTCCACACAATGGCACACTTACCTGAACCCGACCTGTAACTTTCCACCACAGCACTGAAAATACCAAAGCAACAGAAATGGACAACCGAATTCTTTCCCTAGGAAAAAATTCAGTTTTCTCTTTCTTTGATATTTTCAAAACGGGTCGATATTAGAACACTCAAAATTTTGAAAGTTTGGTGTTCTAATATAGACCCCATATACCTTCCCTGATTTATCACACCATATTTATCTGATATGTGCATATTTAGATATAACAGCATACGTGATTCAACAGTATTATCGCTAACAAGTAGTACACCATTGTAGAAGTCATAGCAGTTGTTCAATACTATTCAGTATGTGTACTGACAGATATATTAGAACTACAGCAGCTGTCTTCACAGCTGTGATGGCTTACTAGTTAACTGCGATGACTATAGTGTACAGGGTCCTTGGTTCAAGACCTGCAAGGGCTGTTTATTTTGTTGCTGGGCAGAACAAGGGCTGTTGGATACAGAGTGGTTAAGGCAGTTTTGAGCAGCTTTAAGCAGGTTTGCATGAGTTTGCGTGAAGCTAAGTGGTGCTGACATATGGTTAAACGTACAGGTGCTTAGACCATGTAGGCTTCGCTTACCAGTATGCAAATGTGACTAGCAGTTATATTGCAGCAATGCTGAAATGCTGAAACTTGCTAAGCATGGCTCAGCCCTGGCAATCAGTACTCACATTCCGGTCTGATAAAATAGGGTAATGACATCTTTAATTAGTGTATTTAATGCCATGTACATAACATGTGTCTATGAGCTGTCATTACGGTGACAAGGGGTGTGATTATACTGTCTAGGACACTTGAGTATACATGGCTTGTACAACACTCTTTTCCATTTGAATGTGTTACATACATGGGTAGTATCCCAGGATATATGCAGTCCCACTGGCATGTAGTGTATTATTACGTTACTACTGTTGACAGAATTTTCCCAAGTAAGAGTAGATTAAGAGTAGATTGCAGATTGTACTACTGAAGCCAAACATCCCTGCATGCAAAGATGGACTCTGAGTCCTCACTGTTGTGTTCTTGGTGTGTGAGCTGTGTCTTATTAAATTTTTCTGCTGCGTAATGATCTGACATGTGGAAAATAACTGTAGACTACTGTGTGTATAGCACATGTCAGTGAGGGCTGCCATCGTTTAGTAATGGCATACCTATCAGTGTCACATGTCTGTCTGTCAACACATTCATCCTAATGCATAGCTAGTCAGCTAACTGATGTCTGTCTGTCCTCTGTACAGATGTGCAGATGTCAGGTATCCATCCTGGCTACTTACAGGCAATCTATGCTTGACTGACACTGACATTTCTGCCCAGCTGTGTTATGAATGCCACAGCTAGGAATCCACACCCTGTATGCACCACATGTCATGGCCACCTCAACTACACTACCACAGTCAACAGAACATGCTTGGGTACAGGTCTCCAAGACAGACACTGACCATGTTATGTAATACATGTTGCATACATGTCAACTGAACACCTTACTGGCCCTCTGCAAGAGGCACCCAGGTGATTGGCTGATGCATGTCACTCTCACCCCGAGGATCACCCCCCTGTGGTATCTGTTGATAAGATGGCCTGCTGGCACATGGCCGGTGGCATGATACCACTGTACACACATCCCCTACACTTCCCATCTCTCCATGGACAATAGCCTGGTACACACCTATGAACACCTGCACCAATGCACCCCAGTACTGACAAATGTATACGTGTGCATTACTGAGAATATCAGTGTCTGTGTGTTTGTAGACCTGTAGTTGAGAATACCCTAAGGCCCTTCACACACACCGCACCACCCCATTGCCATAGTTAGATGTGGCTGCTGCTGTATCAGACATTACATGTACCTTGTTATGCTCTTCTTCCTAAGGGATACCTGGGCCTTGCAGTACAGCACAACACTGTTGTACAAATGGGTTGATAGGTATGGGATATCCACTGGGCTCTGGCAAGTGTGTGTATGTGTGCATGTGTGTATATATGTAGGGTACAGCATTATGAGGCCACATTCTCCTATTACAATATGCATTGCCACACAGTATTAGGGTTAATGATGTTGCTGACCATAGGAGAGGCATGACAATGCATCACACTACTATGCCTGTGGCATGTGCATTAGATGCATATCCCTGTAGTAGCACTCTTGGGATGGACAAGGGGTTGTATTGCAGTCCTGTTCAGTGTGTGATGGTGGGTGTGTCAGAGTGTTATCATGGGTTTCAGTGCATACAATATAAACTGTGGGGTGTGGGTGCTGGGTATACTGTCTTTACACCATGGTACCCCTGGTACATGTCCCATTTTCCACTGTATGGGGACCACTGTCACCATCAACCATACAGGTAACTGATAACACTATCCAGCCCAGTTATGCATGTGCTGTGTGCAACTTATCTATAACACAATGGACAGACTGATAAGGTAGTTAGCACCGATAAGCCCAGGTCTCTCAGATGTGTGTCTGACTGTTATGTGTTTGTCAATGTGTACATGATGGTATGTCACACTATGTATTGCCCATAAACAACCAGTACATCTTCCATTACCATACTGTACAGGCCTGGAGATGTTCTTCATGTAACATGTAACCTGGAACACACCTCATCCTAAAAGCTGTGTGGTGTGGTGTGTGCATTTAAAGCCACACATATCAGTAGCACTACATACCTAGGTAAGGGTCTAGTCCCAGTGTTGCCAAGTAAGAGTGTGTGTGTGTGTGTGTGTGTGTGTGTGTGTGTGTGTGTGTGAAGGAATCTACTTTCTACTTCCGTTTGCAGAATATACATGTCCCAGGAGGTCATCTGTCCGAGAACTGCCTGGCATATGCTAGCATTTCACAGGTATCATCCTGTGGACATACATTCCATCACAACTAGTGGCAGATGTGTGAATGCCCTCTTCCCCACTGTATAGGTGTGCAGTGATACTGGGGTTGGTATATATAGTTGGGTATGGCTGTTGTGGACACAGCCACTATCATTGCAGTTACTGTTGAGTGTATCCCCCTGCTTAGCTGGCCGTAATACTGTACAGTTCATGTTAACAGGTTAGATAGTTGTTTGTCACACTATCTGCAGTTCTACAGCACCTCTCACCCTCCAAAGGGTAGGACTGTGCCACCCACACCAGCACACCTATGTTTACCGAGTTGAGGATTGCACTACATTGGGGAAGGGGACATATACCCTGCCAGTACCATCATCAATGACCTTAAATAAGCAGACTGCTTATTCCTCAATGTGTTGTGCCTATTCTGGCTTGGTGGAATTACATAGGCTACAATGTGTTCCTTGCACAGGTACATACATCCATGTGTACAGTATTCTCTGTGTATTGCATCAGCACCAAAGCCTCTGTTTGTGTTATACACAAACATGTGGTGTGTGCCACCCAGTACACTTACCATTGTCCACTGTAGAAGGGCTGCTAACAGCAGCCACCATGCACTCACCTGTATACACCACCCCCAGACCTATCAGCCATGTGGCACATGCAGTAACTGTTATACAGACCTGTGACATGTGTTCACCTGTACCCAGGATATGACACAGCCAAGGTGTCACCACAGTGCCATACCCTTGTAGGATACAACAGCAGACTATCCTCCTGCTGACACATGGACACCTACAACACAAACAGATTACAATATGGAGACCACAATCACTCACTGTTAATAGCAGCTATAATGCATCATGGCTGGACAGCTACACTTCCTGACATGTAAGCATTAAACTTTACTGCTGGCAACATGTTACACAGCAGTACATTGGTACACTGTAAAACAGTCATTGTGTGCATCAGAACCATATTAGCCTGTTCCTGCATTAATGTTATGGATGACAGGGATGTGGTACAGGTATCATCATATGCACAGGGTGTGTTGTTCATTTGCCAGAGAACTAGGCTGAGCCATACGTTTGACACCATGTGTGTGAGTGAGGGGGTTTAATTATTGCTATGACTGTGGTGATGTGATGTGTGTAGGTATGGGGTTGCCTTAGCTGTGTTTGTATTGTGTGTATGTATGCACACAGTTCTGCCATGTGGCTGCCCTATACAGGTGTTTGTTGGACAGCTGTAGACCATACCTGGCAGGGTGTGCAGTTCACCACCTCCGGCCATGGACACGAGAACTGTGCCTGCCAGGAGTTCCACGGGCACGTCCAGGTACAAGCCACACTATGGTACTCTCCCCTGATGATGACATATGTCCGTTGGAAGTAGGTCCCTCCTGAGACTGGCTGGGGCCAAGTACACATGGCCTGGTGTGATTTGGATAGCACCCCCCCTGCAGTGCTGGGGCTGGTACTGCCACTACGGGAGCAGCTTGGTGTCCTTGCACATCCATGTAGACCTCCAGCTATTGGTGTTGCTGGCCATTGCACCACTCCCACCACATGCTCGAGGACAGACAATCCACAGTTGAGGAGTCCCACCATCTCACCCCATCTATCCATGACCACTGTAAAATAACGGAGGGCACCTGCATGATCACGGATGTTGTCAGTAACAGCTGAATGAGTAGCCCTCTGCAGCCTCAGAGCCTGTCTGGTGTACCATTCCATATGTGCCTGCACCTCCATGACAGCCTGAAACATGCATCTGGTGGTACCAGATGTGGCACTTTTGCCAGGGGCACAATGACCAGCAGTCCTCCAACAAGCACCCCTGTACATCTGCCTATGTGGTACTCTGCCGCACATCTGGCTATGGCTGCTGTGTCCAGACACATGTGCCATAGATACCACACTGTCCTGTCCCATGCCACCAACTGCCAAATGTCCCTCTGCTATGGCCACTGATGACGGGGTATGCATAGGCATTGTGACTGTGTGCGGTGATGGGGTGGATAACAGTGGTTTGTCAAACGATGGTGCAACTTCAGCCTCTGACAACCCCACCTGTGCCTCAACACACTTATCATCATTTTCAGTGTCTGTATGGACACCAACATCAGATTGCCTGCATGAGGGACCCTGACCCACCTTACCACCTGTGACGGGAAAACAAGAAACACACTTTAAGACCTGTACGTCATTGCTTAACAGTACACACACACACACACACACACACACACACACACACACACACACACACACACACACACACACACACACACACACACACACACACCCTGACATTCCACCATGCTACTTATCTGTCCCTGAGTTTACAGACAGTCCCTAGTTTTATTCTATTAAGTTCCCCATCATGCATCAGTCTTGGATAATTAAAGTCAATAATACCAGTCATTAATGTATCATTCTTCTAATTACCTAGAAAATTGATCACAAAACATGACCTGTTACTCCATTACCTCTTTGACTTGATTGGAGTTGTTTTTTCAAAGACTCCCTTATATCATCCAGTGTTCACCCTGGATTTGTCCAGACATCTTGAGCATGGCCCCCATATGTTAGGGGCTACTACAGTCACTCAATAATGTCACGCACTGGAGTGTCATATGTAACTATTGTTCAGTAGATTCAAAATCTGTTGCTCTATTAACTTTTTATGTGGACTACAGTAATATTTGGAAACCCTCTCTGGTGTTGTTTAGTAATTCCCCAATGCATCTGTAGTGCTGCATATGTGGGTATTCTTTCACCTTTCTGCTGATTGCAATTATAACAGTATCCCTGGTGTCTAGTTTCTCTCCCAATGCATGTTCCATTCTGCAGACCTTATTATACTGTCAGCTGTCCTGAGATTACATGTCAGAAAAATATTCCTGGTGTCTCATGTGTCTGTCCATGTCCATGTACTGCACAATTTCAAAGGGAAGTTGAGAGGTATGAACAACCCCACACTCACACATGTGTATACATGGACACACAAACACACACACACTTACACACACACATCCTCCATACATCAAGCCCCCTCCACTCCACCAGATTGCACTTACAGACAAAATAACCCCCCCCTACATGTACACACACTTACAGGTGAGGTTGCACAAAGATATTACACACAGACCTCCCATTAGCCATCTGTCAACATGCATGACATATGGCACTCAACAGCATGCAGTGCAGCTATAGTCAATCTTTGCTAGCAACATTATACATCTCTGTGATGCATGGGTTGTGTTAGTAGGTGATGCCCCTTCCCCTGGAATGCACTGCACCCATGTACACAGTATTGCTGTGCACCTGTTTGGCACCCTGGCATGTACTGTGCACCATACCTCACAGGTGTACACACCATTGCTGAATGTGTATTATTGTGTCAGTTATGTTTGCTCTGCTGCTCACAGCCCCTATGTGTTTGTCCGACACATACCTGGGATGATATGTGGATAGATGTAATTTGTGAATGCCTGATGTCTGATTTACAGATGTCATCATCAGTGGTGCATGTATGGCCAATACGATAGAATTACACTGACAACTGTCAAACTTTACCTTGGCTATGGGGAGTGTACACACCCTTATTGATATGATGCCCTCTTCCTTGATATGCCATGGGACTACATTACTGCATATGTTAACATTACACGAACCTGATATTTGACATATGACCTGTGCAATCAAATGCAGTGTCAAACAAATGTGCTAGTTGTGCAGATGCATACACTTTGTGGGTGCATATGTGTGCACGCCCTTATCATGATGGTTTGTTGCACCTACTGTTATGTGTGCTACAGCAGTCACTATTCCTGGCAGGGGTATACTAGCATGGGCCATCTTCATTTGCCAGTATTTGGTCAGTCTGCCCTACAAATGTCCCCCAACTCTGCATGATTGCAAGGTCAATTCATGTCCACATCCCTTGGAGGTCACACAGTGCTGTCACTATTGCTGTGGAGTCAGGGTTATGTCTGGCACAGTTTCTGACCTTGACTGTGTGCAGATACAGCCATTCATAATGTTCTTTGGATCTCTGCTTCAGTGCACTGTTGTGTCATGATGACACCCCTCCCCATCCTCAGCCTTTTTGCAGATCCTTGACAACTATGGCCTACACGTGTGTCATTTTGCAGTGTCCCAAACATTGAGCACCATGTGTACCAGATTCCAGTCCCAGCTAATGAATGTCAAACATACAGGTGTACACTGGCACCGGCAAGGTATAGATGGGGATGGTGGGCATGAGGTGGGGTGAGATGTTGGTTGTGCAGCACATGTATCTTAATTGATACTGTCTGTAGGTGTCCAACGTGGTCTTGGTACACTAAAGGGCCTTACAGAAACAGATGCCTGGTGCCAGAGCCATGGGGTCAAGCTTAATGCCAAGAAATGTATAGTTATCCCCTTTGGAAAAAAACATGTACCTATGAATTACCACATAGGTGGCAGTACACTAAACATCGAAAGTGTGATGAGAGACTTAGGGACACAGGTGGACAGTGGTCTCATTTTTGATAACCACATCACCACAACAGTCAGGAAATCCTTCTATGTGGCACACCTCATCACTAAGGGCTTTTCATCCAGAAAAAAGGAGGTCATTGTCCCACTGTACTCATCCCTCATTAGACCAATTATAGAGTATAATTCCCCGTTTGGTATGTACCTCCCAAGACATCTGCAACAGCTGGAAAGGCCACAAAAATACCTCGCTAAATGAATCACAGGCCTAAAGCAGATGCCATATGCTGACCATCTAAAAAAACTCCAGCTATACTCTGTGGCATATCGTCTACTCAGAGGTGAT